>NC_056733.1:294253261-294378261 GCF_019279795.1 Protopterus annectens
TTCAATGCTTCAGACAGATGGAAGCCCCACTGACCTTTGAATCTTAGTACACCAAATACAAGAAAAACAAGATAAAAGTATAATTTAGTCCAGCATTTTTTTCAGATGTTACATAAGATAGAACCAGAGAAAGAGGCACTTGCAATTTTTTTAGCTATAATTTTTTAACTTTTTCCTGCAGGGAAAGCAGTACTGACTACAAGTTTTCTGAAAGCCTTTCAATAATCTATGATTCAAACCTCCCATTATGATAGAAAGATGGTCATTAAAGCTCCAGAGTCTAGCCTGGCAAAGACATTGCAAAGCATAAGAAGGGCAAAAACAATGTGGTATTACCTACACAGTCTACAATTTGTATGGAAGAGAAAAGTCCTCTACAGACGCTAACAGCTATGTGAATGTGACAGTGGATTATGCTGTAGCTACAGGGCATTAAATCCTAAAGACATGGAGTGCAAGACTGAGAGAGACTGTTTTACAGACAATCATATACTGTTATATTATCAACAAACAGTACAGGATAGACAGTAATAATCCTGATGCCCATCCTAATTTATTGATGCAAAACCTGTAAGAACGCATGTGAGATTTAAAGATGAGATAAAACTAGTGGAAAAAGAAATAAGCACTAAATACAAAAGGCTGAGCATGGAAAGTGTAAATAAACTACACATGGATCTCATATTGGAGGTCAGTAAGCCAAACTCCATAGTAAGAAAAAAATGTTGTATTAGGTCAATGCATGTTATCATGAGATAGAACCAAAGCAAAGTTGGAGTTATATGTAGACACAAATCATAGCATTAATGTCAATGGACCAGTAAAAAAACAAAGAGTTATTGGTTATAGCAGATTTCCATTAGTAGACACTCATTCACCCATAATTCTTGATTCGATCATCCCTGTAATTGATGAGTTGTTGCAGATTTTGGGCTGCCAAAACATTACCAGATTTGATAGTTCTACCCCATTCAGCAGTCAGTAGTAGAGTCACTACTGTTCCCCCATTTAGAAGTCAGCAGTTGAGATATTACTCAGAGACTCGGTGCATTTCTCATAGAAAGATAATGCCAGTGTGACCATAGAGAAATGGAATGGTTAAACATGTTACACAAAGCATGACCAAAGCCATAAGAATACCCAGACAGAGAGGATTTCCCTGGAAACAACAGATAAATAGTATGTATATGACACAAAGAATCTTAACTCGCCATACAAAAGAGGCATCCTTGACAGTCTTTTTTATTTAGACACAATTTTGGTAATATGGCCTAAGGCACTAATCAACAAGAATTCCTGAGAACTGCAATACACTTCCTTACTGTTTGCAATCTATAGAAGCTATTGATACCTACCATACCTCTCAACCTCTTAGAGCAAGAAATCTGGGCAAAGCCACAGATAATGGGGGGACAAAGGTCCAAAAATAGGGATAATTTTTAAATATTGCTCTTACAAAGTTAGAAAGTTTATAGAATAATAGGATCTGAATTAGCATGAATTTTCTGAAGGGTATAAAGCCTTTATTCAAATGCCTGTTATTATATTTTGACTTGAATCCTTAAAGATTTGCCAAAGATTTGCTAGAAAACCACAATTTTATGATAAACAGACCAAAAATATGAGGCAAAAATCAGGACATTCTCCGAAAATCTGTACAATTGAGAGGTATGAGCAGGCAGAATGTTCCAGTATGTAATATCTATCAGTTACTCATGGACTGTTACTGGTCACTGAAAGTAATCATCAAGGGAATGGTATATTGCGCTCAACATGAAAAGAAAAAATATTCCTGCTAGTGAATAGGCATTGTCCGACCTTAATTTTTATTTCCCTTTCCCCCCTTTCCACTGTATTATAACAAAGTTAGAATAATTGATGTATGGTGATAACTGTCTATGAAGGAATGGGACTCCTGATTTTGAATGTGTCTCAGGTTGCAATTAATTGCTTCAGCTGATTCTTATGATCTGAAGATGTGCACTGTAGAAAAGTATGTTATGCAAATCATGTGGTCAGGATATTCATCTGTCCCCTAGGCACACCCCCTTATTTTGGAAATTGGACATTAATCTACTATTGAGATTATGGGGGTTTCCAAAGAAATGTGCAAATCACTATCACTGTAATACCAGTCAGCAGTTAGTTCTACAACTAAGCATTGATTACTGAGATACCAATGCTCAAACTATAGGAGCTTAGGAACAATGCCTGCTATTTTTTTTGTCTGCCTTGATTAGAATATCATCCTCGCCTGTGGAGTAAATGGAATTGGAAGAACCAGTGTATGATATGCTAATCATGGAAGAACACCATCTTAAACCCCTATTTTTATGGGTCTGATTACTCAGTCTTGCCCCTTAGAGTTGTAGTTACAGAAATGGCAGCCTGTATTAATACTAGAACATTTTCCTGTCCACCAGTTTAATAGACGATGTCCCATTGAGGGAACAATGTTTCTGTTGCTGGTCACCTGATACAATAAACACAATATTTCACATAGCAGAAAACCCAATGAGAAAGCAGTTAAACATTTGTTCTGTTGCTGCAAGTATATGAAAGCATTCTTGGCTGAAGAACAGCTGATGTCACCTCAGTGTTATTTTTCCTTCTTGCTCTGAGTTGTGGAGGCAGCTTGCGTAGAATGTAATTTCTCTATATAGAACAGGCAAGTACACATGAATGTCTGGCAACCTCTCCCATAGGACTTAAACCTAAATAAATCATCTCCCTATTGAAAGTGTAAGACCATTAATTGTGAGTCCCCCAAATACAAAACACTGCAGTTGCCAGACAAATAGAGTGAATTTTAAAACTTGCTGTAATGACATTAAAGAATTTTTGCAGTTGGGCTTCATCCCCTACAAACCCAACATGGGAAGCTATGCCCCAACAACTTCACTACTTATATCTCTCCAATACTGCTGTTGTCATTGTTTACTTATTTAGTTAAATCTGACTCTGTGTGTCCTCAAGGACTTCAGCATATCAAGCTTGTCTGTGAAGAACTGCTCCTTTAAGTTTTTGCAAATTTATATTCATTACGTAAGAAATGCTGTTATCCATCTTAGCCCCTGCCATACCCTTCTTCTTTTGACATTGATTCTGCCACAATCAGTATCTTCTCCAGTGAATTCTGCCTTCACATTATGTGCCCGAAGTGTTTGTGTTTTAGTTTTCTATTACACCTTCCAGACCAGTGAGCAGTCTGTACTGATTTCCCTAAGCACTTACTGTTTCCATTTTCTTGAAGTCGATGGAATTCTTGAAAGCTTTCTTCAACACCAGAGTTCAAATGCATTAGTCATCTGGCACATAGATTTACCTAGCCCAGCTCACAAAGCCATTAGTTACTACTGGGAAAACTATAACTTTGACTACATAGACTTTTGTTGATAATGCAGTCTGTGCCCTTTAAATTTTATTCAAATTTGCCATTTATCTCAAAAAGCTTCTGTTAATTTCATTGCTGCAATCACCTAATGGTGGCAATACTCTGATGTACTCTGATTACAGGCTTAGTGTGTGTGTGTGTGTGTGTGTGTGTGTGTGTGTGTGTGTGTGTGTGTGTGTGTGTGTGTGTCTCTATACACACACATATATATATATATATATATATATATACACACACACACACACACACACACACACACACCATATTCACACTTTCCATCTTGCTGTTCTAAAGATCATAGTTTTGCTGCTCACATTTTCACCAGTAAACCCATATAAATCCATGTTCAGTTTGCAGCACTGTCTTGCTAATTTTTATTATTAATGAGAAGCTGGACAACAGTTTTATGTCAAGTACAGCAGGGTGAAGTCACACTGAGCTAAAATAACTTGATTAAAGGTGTTAACATACTCTCCTGATGATTTTAACATATTCTCCTGATGTTTACAGCTCTGGCTGTATTAGTTTTTTTGACCATCCAACCCATTTTTTGTGTCTCTTCTTCTCACCTGAGAGGATCTCCTTCATTAAAACGGAAACCCACATGGAAAATATACATTTCTCTAAAGTGGTTGTGCAGAAGCATAGGACTGGGATAACCAAAAGGTTATAACTCCCTAATAAACCCCAACCATATTGGTATAAAGGTGCAGCTATCTTAGGACTCTCAGAAAATGATAAATGATTACCCCCAATAAATTAGAGCATGAGATAGGTTAGGTTTCTATAAAATTATGCAAAACGGGCAGTGTCTTTGATCTCACTTTCATGATTATGGTGCCACCCATAACAGAGACATTGTCCATAACCTAGAGTTTAGAAAAGTTCAGATTTTCTAAGAGGTTTTGATTGCTGAATTTATTACTGTGCCCCACTTTCTTAACCATTAAGCTTAAGCAACGTACTCTACTGGTGTGTATTTTTATATGGTTTTACAGACAGGCTCCTTTATTCTTGATTGGCTTGACTCTAGTTTACTAGTTAGTCAATACGTTCATTAGGTGAGTGGGCTGGTCCTGGGACCATTTTTAGCCATGAACAGGGCCAAAAAGGCAGAAAGATGTGTAGCATTCAAGTTACAGGTAAACAGAGATAACACAACACTTTAAGGTACAATTAGACAAAGGGATATATGATAGATAGATAGATAGATAGATAGATAGATAGATAGATAGATAGATAGATAGACAGATAGATATTTCTACAGCTTAAATGAAAAGCAAATGTGTGCAATATATGTGTCACACATTACAAACGTTATAATACACACTATTTGCAGCAGTAGTGTAGACACCAACAGGGTTAAAGCAGCATAAACACGTTCCATGTTGGAGGGAATTAAGACATTACAATTAAGACATGGGATAATGTTGCCTGGATCTTCAAAATATTAACATATCTATTACTTCATGAGGTAAGATTTTAACTGTGAGCTTCTTGATTTAAGGTCTTTTTCATTCTAGACATTGTCAGAGAGTGAATTCCAAGAGGCAGGTGCTGTTTTACAAAATGCTGACATTTTATTCTGCACTGGCCAGTTCTAAACCTGACAAAAATCATGTTGAAGTCGGTTACTTAGTTTACTGATGGAATTATGTGCCCTAGTAAGAACTATATAATCAACATGCTGATGCAGCTATTGTCACTGCAAAAGTAGATGGCCATTATATGATATTACACCATTAAGTAACCTTTAGCAGTACATTGTCATGTGTGTGTGTCCACCTTCATATTGAATGTGTGTTAGGTTGACAGCTGTTTAGTAAATCATTTATGACTGATTAAGCACCTGGTCTACAGGTGTCCAAGACTGAACAATTCCTGGGGTTGGGGAATATGCCCTTACCCCATGTTTGTGAGATCTCGGAGTTAGTATATATAACTAGCATGTGATGTGGGAGGTGCAGGGGGCTTGTTCCCTGCAAAAAATGTTTTAATTTTTTTTTTTACTTTTGCATGCGCAAGGCTATTTCTTGGTGCATATGTAATTACTTGTTGATGCTGGTGTTTTCGACATACAGACATGATGTTTAGCATGTCGACGATGAGTGTATTCAATATTTTATGTAGACAGATAAATAGTCAGTTACATAGATAGATAAATAGGAGCATATGACACTTGGTCTTACACTAATATAATCAAGCCTATCCATACAAAAATCAAAACAGTATTTTTTAAAAGGGGACAAGCCTCCCCTGCAGACCCCCACTTATTATATATAGCAACTCTGCAATCCCATAGTGGAGAAATAGCAAACTCCACAATCCCCATAGTTTTCAATCTTGCACCGAAACAAAGTTGGCGATATTTGTTCAGCTGACTTTTGATCAGCTCTGTCAGCTTGTGTTTGATGCAATGATCACATCATTCAACCACCTCAGTGATATCTGCACACACACACACACACACACACACACACACACACACACACACACACACACACACACACACACACACACACACACACACACACACACACAACACACTTTCTAGATCTTGATTTAAATGTACAATGTTAGGAGCAATATGTGTTTATGTTAAGGGGGAACGACTTCTCAGTTTGAAGTTGGCTTGTAAATTTCTCAATATGTAATTTGATCAGGTTTAAAAGCTGTTTGTTACATGAGAGTACACTGTGTGGCTGAAATGGGTCCTTTGTAGATCAGTCTACTACATCAGTCAACAAACCTAAATAAAATAAATTAAATAAAAAATATGTCCCCTCTGGTGTAGTTACTTCTATCTTTAACATCTCCAAGGTAGTATCAGCTCTTGTCAAGGAACTAGCCAGAGTTTAAGGTTATGTGGCCCCATATTACTGCTGCTTTAACTGTGTTGACAAGCACTAGGTTAATTCATTTACTTTGCTGAAGACTACAATGTCTAAATGGATTAATATCAACCTAATGATTAAATATCTTATCCTGCACTGACAGGGGCCTTCAGGGTTAGAATAAAAGTGTTACAAGCACCCATTTCCTTGGAAGTGAAATTTCAACAGCTGATTCCTACACTAAGGCACTGTACGAGCACATCCACTCGTGCATGAATCATGCCATTCCCAATAAAACCAAGACGTTCTCCTCCAAAAAAAAAAGGAAGCCAATCTGGTGGTCCCTTGCCATAAACAAACTTTACAACAAAAGGAAGAAACTGTTGCAGAAAAGAGGAAAATCCCAGGATGCAAAACACTCCCTTACCAGCCTCAGTAAGAAGCTGAGATCCCTCATAAAATCCTTCAAAGCTTGTTACGAAAATAAAATTGCCAAAGATTCCAAAGAAAACCACAAGGCATTCTATAGCTATGTCAAGAATCTAAATGGCAATGCTCAGATCTGCTCTGAGCTACAACAGAATGGCATTAAATATACTGATCCCAAGGATATTGCCAATATCCTGGCAGATCGATTGAGTGTAAAGTTCACCCCCCTCTCATCCCATAAAGGGCGATCTCAATACTGAAAGATTGCCAAATTCTGGAAATAACGGCCATACAGGTAAAAAAATGCACTCTCCAAAGCTAAGAATACAGCATACATGGGACCAGATGACATCCCAGGCTGTGTACTACATGAACTACAAAATGAACTAGCACCTCACCTAAGTGCCATGTTTACTAATAGCCTCACCTCAGGCTTCGTGCCCACTGAGTGGGTCACAGCTACAGTTATCCCACTACACAAAGGGGGATCCACCTTGGATCCTGGGAACTACCACCCCATCAGTCTGATGAGCCTGATCTGCAAGGCCATGGAATGTATTATGATGGAACTTATAAACAAAGACATTGGCAACCTTCAAACAATGGACCCCACACAGTTTGGGTTCCTGAAGGGCCGATCTTGTCTCCTGAACCTGATTGACTTCTTTGAATCAGTCTCCAGAGCCATGGACAAGGGTAAGGTGGTCCACACAGCCTATCTGAACCTCACCAAGGCCTTCGACACCATCCACCACTCTAGAATCATAGATAAACTTACTAAGCTGGGCATTAATCCCTACGTCACTTGATGGGTTGCCAACTGGCTTACTGACAGAACCCACACTGTAAAAGTAACCAACTCCAAATCCAGCTCCAGACAAGTGGCAAGTGGAGTACCTCAGGGTTCAGTCCTGGGACCACTCTTGTTTGGCATCTACTTCTCTGAAGTACAGGCCAACACTAAGGGACTCTGGCTAACAAAGTTCACAGATTACTGCAAATTGGGAGCAATTATTGAATCCCCAAATGATGTGGATATTCTACAAAAGGGCCTTACAGAAACAGATGCTTGGTGCCAGAGCCATGGGCTCAAGTTCAATGCCAAGAAATGTATAGTTATCCCCTTTGGGAAAAAACATGTACCCGTGAATTACCACATAGGTGGCAGTACACTAAACACCGAAAGTGTGATAAGAGACTTAGGAACACAGGTGGACAGCAGTCTCACCTTCGATAACCACATCACCACAACAGTCAGGAAATCCTTTTATGTGGCACACCTCATCACTAAGGGCTTTTCATCCAAAAAAAGGAGGTCATTGTCCCACTGTACTCATTCCTCATTAGACCCATTATAGAATATAATGGCCTGTTTGGTATGTACCTCTCAAGACATCAGTAACAACTGGATAGGCTGCAGAAATACCTCACTAAAAGAATCACAGGCCTAAAGCAGATGCCCTATGCTGACCGTCAAAAAAATTCCACCTATACTCTGTCGCATATCGTCTACTCAAAGGCGATCTCTGTTTAACATACAAGGCCATGTCAAACCCAGAAAGAAATCCCAATCCCTCAGAGACACACGCTCCAGGGATCCAAACCTTGTCATCACAATGAACAAAACATGCTGGAGGGATAGGTTCCTAACCCAGAGACTTCACAGACTCTTGAATAGACTGCCCATACATGTCAAGTAGAGTACCTCTTTGGCCCTCTTCAAAAGGAACCTTGATGATTGGATGGGAGATAGGAAATTCATCCCAGGGATCACATCAGTCGTCCTGCTAGACAGGGTCCAGGGAAGTAAATACTGTGGGAAGAAATAGCCAGGAAATTGTTATGGCTAGGCTTGTATAGGCCCTAGGGCCGATAGCCTAATACCAACCAATGAACCTATGGAGGCCTACCCACCTGGCTTATACGTTTGTGCAGATAGTTTATTAATGTTGCTCATAACTGATTCACTGCTATTGCTGTTGCTTGAATTTATAATTTTGTTGCTTCCAAAAAGCACCTCATGTAAAGATTTACATTTTCTTCCATGATTAGGAAAGTTGGAGAATTTCTGCAAGTGTATTGGGAGGACACTTCGAAACTGGGAAAAAAACAAACTAAGCTACAGCTACATTTTGCTGCATGTAATAATGTTTTGACTGTTTCAGCAATATTCACTGTGACCAATATGAAAGTATGTTTTTATATATATGTGGACTGAATAGGCCTATTTAAAAGACTAGGCTTTACACCTAGATCAGGTTTCCTTTTTCCACACATGATGTTGGTTCAGGAAACCCATATGCCTCCATTAGATAACGTCAGATTTTTATGGTGTGTAGTGTTTCCCCTCATCCTTCAAAGGAAAAAGTGGAATGAGTACAGGTGTGTTAATGAAGTCTATCCTAGCTTTCTTCTTTTCAAGTTTAAATATGTTTATAGAGCAAGGTGGTACCCTGCAGGGGAAATGGGAAGTCCCTCTGACAGTGTAGTCATGAAATGATCCATATATCTTCATTATGCACTGAGGATCAAGGAAGGAAGATGGCTAGTTCATATCCTGCAAGACAATGTCAGCAGACAACTGAAAGTTGGAATTAGTGGTGATGAAAGCTTTGCTTTGTCCCTGGGAATTAAGCTGTTATAAAAGCACTCATAATTTTAACCTTAGCAAACATTTCTATGTAAGGAGTTCCTATGATGAATCTGGGAGATTTAGAGAATCAGCTGATGCTGCTTAATTAGTACTATTCTTTGCACAGTTGTAAAATAATTTATCAATCAGATGGAGGAGATCTTTTCTACCATAGCATTGGACCTATAAATTGTTCCTGCTCCTTATTCTATACATTTAGCTGAAGTGTTTAACCTACTACAACTCAAGATTTGTAGGTTATCACTCTACTACGTAAAAAGACAGGACTTCTCCAATAAACTGAATGAATTCGTCATACTTTCTTGGATGATATGTACAGTGCAGAAATATGAACCACACATGCTCTGGAATGCCTACAAACATTATGTACATTGCTACTGTAGATCATGTTTGAACAATTTGTAGGTCTCTTAGTACCAACAGCTGGATCACCTTCAGGCCAGACTTAAGTTGATCACCTCTGGCTGACAGGTTTAGAGCACTTAGCATTAATGGTCATCATGAAAAGATAGGATGCACAGTTTGCCTGTTATTGATAAAAAAGTAGAATTTGTCTCTTTACAGGCTGCATATCCAATATCGCATTATAATCCCACTGGCATGCAGACATCTTGCCATGAGATGTTAATTGCAGGCCAAGCATTTAGCTGCTTCATCTTTTCACGGGTGCGAAAGCACAATGTGTTGAGAATAACTTAGAGTGGCAAGGAGTACTACAGTGTCATTTATAGCATATGTCATGTTGCAGCAACACAGAATATGAATTGTTCTATAGTCTGAAGGATAGGAATTACTCCTGTTCCTGAAGGTTTCAAGGAAGGTGTTTCTTTTCCAGTTAGGTAGTCAGAAATATCTAAAAGCCCCCAAATCTGACAAGATTAATGGATAATTATACAAGAACTTCCTTCCAACAGCTCTAGAGATTTTATGTCAGGTATGTAGAGGCTCTTCTCCCTTCATAGATGCAAGTATTATTGGTTTTAGCATTTAAACCAGGAAAGGACCCAAAAGAAACAGAGTAGTTATCACACATTGTACTTACTGAATGATGACTATAAAGTAAATGTTTTGGGGGATCTGGGCAAATGGATTCAAGCCACTTATGACCTAGCCAGTCTGTGATGCTCAGCTGAGTTTACCATGTGTAGGCTGCCTGGAATAATATATGAAAGTAGTCTAAATTATAGATAGCTTTAATGCAATCCCTGAGCATTTTTTTCTTCAGAAGTAGAAAAAAAATGTGATCATATCAAATAATGTATTTTGATTTCTGAAAAAAAAAGTACAATAATCATCATCAATTATCAGCACTCTTGTGGAGATATAGCAAGGCACTTCAACATCCGTTAAAATAGGTTTAAGCATATAGAGAACAAGGCAGTGGTGACCTTTAGTTTCCCCTTCATATATCTTGGTAACAGAATCCTTGGATGGTGTTTTAAAGAACCAGCTCTTTGTCTAATAGGAATGAAATCTGTGTAGCTGAGTTGATAATTCTTTTTTTTTTTTGGGGGGGGGGGGATTCTCAATTATTTGGTCCTGTTATTACAGAACCCCCTGGTCACTCTTTCACAGATTTGGAAAATGTTACTAAATTTTGTGGACTTATTCAGATATGTAAAACTAATGTGAAAAAATTGATAGCTCTCATGCAATATTTTTTGCCTCCCAAAGTCCTAAAAGTGTGGTTCACCTTTGAATGGGACATATAAGGCTTTCATTATGTGAGGGTCAGCCTGGCTTCCAGCCCATCCCAAACTCAAGACCTGAAAGCAGAAATTATGCTAAAATGCATGGACCACTTTAAAAGTTTGTTGGCCCATAAACTCCAAGTATAACACAGAATTATTGCCATAAAAAAGTGTCGTACCCCACAATATTCTCTACATCTTTGAAGCTTTGCTATTATTTGTTTGTTGACTGAATGATCTATGTTGTTAACCAAGTATGTGAATTGGTGCAATGGCCCTTTTCAGCCACGACCTGGCCCAAGCAGGCAGCAACAAAGTACAAACAAAATACACACCATTTACAATAACATGCTGACACATTACAAAAAACAAGAGCAAAGGAAAAATATACAGATAAAAGACTTAAGTTGTACATACAGTATGATGCAATTTGACTAATATACAAATTAAATAAAGGATAATGAGTAAGTTAAACAAATATACAATAAAAAAGATTGAAGGACACCACCACAAACTCGAATCCTGAAACACGGTTTAATTATACAAGATAATAAAATAATAAAAACAAAGTACTGAGCACTTTCGTCTTTATCAATATAAAGACTTCATCAGACTGAATTTCACCAGAAGTCTGGAAGGTAATAAAACTTTTTTTTCAAAAACAAGAAACCAATGAAAAACACTGATTAATTAAACAATTAAACTCATTCCTAATTATAAACTTGAACTTGTTCGTAAATAATGACACTAATGAAAACAACGTATAATCTGCAGTATGTCCTGATTTAAAAAAAATTATCTTTTTTCTTATTGACAGAATCACTGTGACTCCCTTTCAAGTTCTTAATTAGGAATGAGTTTAACTGTTTACTTAATCGGTATTTTTCATTGTTTTCTTAATTTTGAAAAAAGTTTTATTACTTTCCGCTCTTCTGATGTAATTCACTGATGAAATATTCAATAACCTATAAATGTGTGTAAAGAAGGAGTCAGACAAATGATAAGATTAGAAAATAAAAGAAAGCATCTGTTAATAAAAGAGAAAAATATTTAAGTAGATTTAATTTACTATGAGAAGTAGGTCTCCTTTTTGTGCTATTTGTCTAGTGTGTGGAGATAGGGAGCGAATTTGTAGGAGCAGAGTGTTATGTTATAAAGTACAGGGGCTTGTAACTTGAAGTTTATTTATTTTATTTATATATTTATTTATTTAAATTTGTTGACCGGGAGTGTCCGACTGGATGTAGGTCCATTTTCAGCGGAGGCCCGGGGAGAAAAGCTCCACAGTAAAATAAACAGACAGTAGTTACATTGGATTACATAGCAATTAACAACTTAACATAGCAATTACTTACAACATATTTACAGATGAAGAACATAGTACATCAGTAGACAACTAGAATCTTTATCAGTGAAGTACATAACAGACATTAACAAATGTTACAATGAGAAGTTCCTGTTGTATAATAAGTACTAGGCTTATGAGCATCTGAGCTTGCTATAATCAAGGTAGTTAGTGGAGTGGAAAGAAAGGTAGTGGTTGGATGGGGTGGATGATATTAGAGTGGGAGTTGCAAGGGCATAGCAAGCATGTTTTTAGGTGCACTTTTAGTAAAGTTTTGAAGTGGGTGCATGATGATACGGAGGTAATTGTGGGTGGGAGTGAGTTCCATAATTTGGCTATGGGGCAAGAGAATAGTGCTTCACCAGCAGAGTTATTGGCTTTAGTGATCTGCAAGTGATTTTTGTTGCTGGATCTTAGTGGTCTGGTGCTGCGATAGGGTTGGAGTAGATTCTGGAGGGTTGGGACATTTAGTGGATGGTTTACTAGTTTGTGGGTGAGTGAGAGTTGATACGACTGAAGGAGGTGAGGGAGTTCAAGCCAGCCCAGTTCAGTAAGTGAGAGAGTGGTGACTATGGCAGGATGCCCCTGTGGTGAATATGGTGATTTTTGTTGTAGCAGGTCTCTAGCTTGTTTAGATCACATTGCCTTAGGTTGGTATATATTGGAGAGGCATAAAGTAGGGTGGAGATAAGGTGGGAATTTGCTATTAAAATCTTTGCTGCTTTGGTGAGAAATTGCTTATTTCTGTATAACGCTCCTAGTTTTTTGTGGACTTTTTTTATGGTCGTTGATATGTGAATGTCAAATTTTAGATTATTGTCTATTTCCACTCCTAGCAATTTGGTGTGTTCAGTTGGGTATATAGTGGTGTTGTCTTTTGCTGTGATATTAAAGTGAGAGTTGTTTTGAGTATGTTTGGTGGGTTGGAAGATGAGTAGTTAGTTTTGTTTGGGTTGAGTATTAATTGGGCATCGGATAACCATGTTTCAACAGAGGAAAAGGCTTCCTGCGTGACTTTTTGCAGTTTGGGTAGGGACTGGGCTGAGCAGATGATGGTCGAGTCATCTGCGTATTGTATGAGTGTGCCATGTTTGGTGGCAGAGGCTAGATTATTGGTGTAAACAGAGAAGAGTAGGGGTCCAAGGATGGATCCTTGGGGAACCCCTATGGAGACAGGTAGTTGGGGAGATATGTCATTCTGCCATACAACTGATTGTTGGCGGTCAGACAGGTAACTCTGAAACCAGTTGGTGCCTGATTGTGAGAAGGACAGGTTATTGAGGACAGAGATAAGTTGTTTGTGTGGGACCATGTCAAATGCTTTAGATAGGTTTAGGAAAGTAGCAGAGGAGAGATAGCCATTGTTTTTATGCTGAAGGATAGTGTTAGTAAAGGAGAGTAAGGCAGTGGTGGTGCTATGGTTTGGTCGGAAACCATGCTGAGTACTGGAAAGGAGGTTGTTAGTAAGGAGGTAGTCTGAGACCTGAGACTGTATGCATCTCTCTGGTATTTCGGAGAGTGGAGAGAGAATAGCTATGGGGCGGTAATTGGTTAGTTTTGCGGAGGGTCTGCCTTTGTGGAGAGGAATTATATGTGATACTTTCCACAGTGTGGGCACGTAACTTTCTGACAGAGATCGGTTAATCAAGATGGATACTCGGTAGGCCAGAGCATCAGCTGTGATTTGTAGGTATTCACTTGGGAGGTTGTCTGCTGCTAATTTGGTGGGTTTAAGTTTAGTTAAGAGTTTTTTTATGTTGGAGGTAGGTACAGGAGAAAAAGAGAAGGCAGTGGGGAGATTACTAGTTGAAGGTGTGGGTTGGAGGGGAGGGGGGTTGTGTTGTTTAGCTAGTGATAGTATGGTTTGGGTGAAGTGTGTGTTGAATGAGGTAGCAATATTTTCTGAGGAGTGAGGGATGTCAGGAGGAGGGGTACTGACTTTACCTGGGTGGAGGATGGAGTTTATGGAGGACCAGAATTGTTTGGGGCTGTGTTGTGAGGAGTCTAGGGCAGACTGGTAATATTGGAATTTGTCCTGTTTTATTAGCTTTTTGACTCTATTGCATAGTTCTACGAATTTCTGTCTAGCTGAGGGGGCTTTGGTTTTGCGCCAGTGCTCCCAGGCTTTATCCCTGTTTTTCATTTCTGACTTAGTGGTTTTCTGTGGCCATGGGGAGGGTTGTGCTTTGGTTCTGGAAAATCTTATGGGGGCATGGTAATTAAGGATGTTCAGGAAGGTAGTATTAAAAAATTCAACTGCGTCATCTAGACTGAGGTACTTTAAAGGATGCCAGTTACATTCTTTGAGGGATGAGATGAATGTGAGTGGGTTAAATTTTAGTTTTTTATGTATTTGACGGTAGATGACAGGTTTAGCTTGTTATAGGTATTTTTTGAGTAGGAATGTTGGGGAGTGATCACTGAGGCTATCTGATAAGCAGCCTGTTATATATGACTGGGGGCTCTTACTGACTAGTATCCAATCCAGGGTAGTGTGCTTGCTGGAGTTTTTATTTATCCTGGTTGGTGACTGGACTAGTTGGGTGAAGCCATGAAGGTGTACCTGATGGGTTGGATTGTTGCCAGAACCGGATTGCCAGTCAATATTGAAATCACCTAAGATGATAGTTTCTTGGGGGAGATGGTGGGTAGACCAGCTGAGGAGGTTTTCTAGTGAAGGGATGTTTTGGCCAGGTGGGAAGTAGCATCCAATTATGTTGATGGTTTTGTTTTAGTTAATTTTGAGGTTGGTATATATTATTTCTTCATTGCCTATTTGTGGAGCTGATGATTTTAAGATCTGGATGTTTAGATGCTGTTTAAATATTATAGCTACACCACCTCCTTTTGTTTAGCGGTCTACTCTTAGTATGCCGTAACCTGTAGGGAGTATTTGTTCACTGGTAATGTGAGGCTTTAGCCAGGTTTCTGTCAGGATGACTATATCTGGGGAGTACAAGTCTATGGTGGCATGGAGTTCATGGACTTTGTTGGATATACTTCTAATATTTAGGCTTAGTAGAAGGAAGTCACTTGGCTTTCTATTGGCTGTAATATGGGAGTTGTGGTTTCTAGTCTGATTATGAGGATTGGGGTTGGAGATGGTAGGGCCAGGGTTGGGGTGGATGTCTCCACTTAGGGCTAGTTTTGATATGCATGAGATTACTAGTTTTCTGTTTTTAGTTATTCTGCTTAGCTATTCTGTGGTCTTAAGACATGTGCACATCATCAGGGAAGTTGGAGCAGGTTCATCATTAAAGAATTCTGCACCTGTAAATCATGTGGGATGCATCTTCAGAAAGGCACTTGGTTTTCCATTAAGGTACTAACTCTAGATATGCAGCACAGGATTGATACTGTAAGTATGTCATAATATGTTAACACACTCTATAGTACACTTTAAGCAGTAACTAGACTGTGAGATAACACTTATTAAATGATTCCTTTTTTTCTTTTTGTTACATATGGGGATGATGTCATCTTTTCCTCTTGCAGCAAAATGCATTCCCTTACAAAAGATACTGCAACATAGAAGTAAGAATATGAGTCCAGCTAATGGGCAATTAAAGTGTTATCCTTTTTAATTCCCTAAGGATACACAATAATTTCTAAGGGATACCCAGGAATGATCACATTGATTAAACTCAATATGAGAAAAGTCAATCATTTTACTGACTTCCAAGTTTTAGTCAAAATGTTGCAATCAAAACCGGTAATACTGCAGAACTGTGGGGGTGCTGGGCTTTCCCTCTTTACAAAAACACTTTTATTTCTATTTATTTTAAAGTCAGTGATGTGTTATCAATATAACAGATTTGTTATTCTGTGGTGCGGTGTTTCTCATGGCGTTCAACTATAGATCTGACTTTGAAGACAGAGATCTCTTTTTCTGCAACTGAGCTAGACACTTCCACTTGGGGAAAAGAAAAGAAACAGGACAAAAGGATTGTCAATGTCCTGTACTGAATATTACATAGCCAAAGTGCATATAAGGTAGATTATACATAACATATATAGCTCTCAGACTTAATCTTTATTATTTTGTTAGAGGCAGAGTCTCATATTTAAGATCCAGTTTTAAATAGGTCACCTGCTGGACGATTGTGAACTCCACAGCATTAACCACTCTTCTTCAACTAGGTGATTTTATACATAGGAATGCCTGCAGAGGGCATTTCTGACAAGAGCCAGACATAAGCAATTGTTCCTTCTGGAATCAGTGGCTGCTACAGTTGCCTGGATGGCAGAACAAATTATTGAGATCATAATGCTTGAATGTCCAGCTGCGGTGGTGGTGCTGTGGTAGTGTTGTCACCTCACAGTAAGACGTTGTCCTGTTCGATTCTCAACTAAAACGTCTTCTGTGTGGAGACATGCGTGAATGGGCGTACCTTCGTTGAAGGTTGTGCGTCAGGCCTGGCAAGTCGGTACGTAAAAATCTACTGCCAATCATTAGCGGACCGGAGTTCCGCTGTGGCGACCCCTAACCGGAAAAAGCCGAAAGATACAACAACATAATGCTTGAATATCCCCTTTAATAATTCCTTTTGTCTAGATATTGAGAGCGTATGTCAATCCTTGTTGAGGAATGAGCTTATTTTACAAGTGAGAGACGTTTGTTTCATCTGTCACCCAAGTTAGAAATTGATGCAGCAGGGATTAGACTTCTTATAACCACTGTAATTGCTACAAAGAAACATACATTAAGATAAAGAAAAAAAAAAGGAAGCTTCTCTGACAGACAGCTGCTGGGAAATAACTGAAAAGATAAATAAGTAAGAAATCATCTTGGCCACTAGTAGAAATAAGTAGCAGCAAATGACAGCCAAGTGTGGGCCTTGCCTTAGAATCAGGGACTCTCTACAGGAGGGGGAAATTGAAAAAGAAGGACCTTGATGTGGATAAATGATATGAAAATAGTATATCATAAAATACTTAACACTTTCAGCCTCTCATGGTAATGCTGCATCCTACTAGAACAAAAAGGAGTAGTCAATCATTTCTTTTTGCAGTCTAAATAGTTCATTACTTTTGAGCTTGTTATAACTATCATATAACATCTGTGTGCATGTCTGTGCATACATATATGTATATATAAATATATATATATATATATATATATATATATATATATATATATATATATATATATATATATATATATATATATATAGGTGGTGTGTCTGTAGGGCTATTATACTTAAAAAGGAGGCTGCAACTTCCCTAAAAAACATTTGACATTCACTTTTTCCTGAAAAACGATCCTTTGATAAATTGTATTCTGCAGAGTTCAACTGTCAACGAAATGAGGTGGCATGAATTCATAAAACACTTTTACATGTACACACAAACACACACACACACACACATATATATATATATATATATATATATATATATATATATATATATATATATATATATATATATATATGTGTGTGTGTGTGTCTACTGTATATAATCGAAAACTCACTTTTTCGAAAATAAACAGTAGACCCATGGTTACTTGAAAGTGCACTTAAGTGAACATGCACTTCGGCGAACATCGGTTCAACGAACTGATAAAGAACAGTGAAGCATTGTTTTTGCAGGGGGCAAGCCCCCATGCACCCCCTACTTAAATATATAAACTCCAAGATCGCACTACAGTGGCGAAACACATAAATTCCCTTCCCCCACTGTAGTGAGCTTCAGCACCTGTGTTCCTTAATGGTTCATTGAACCGTTCTTCGCAGAAGTGCACTTTCACTTAAGTGCACTTTCACGTACCCGAGAATCCACTGTTCATTTTCGAACAAGTGGATTTTTGGTCTTTTTCAGTAGACACACACACACACACACACACACACACACACACACACATATATATATATATATATATATATATATATATATATATATATATATATATATATATATATATATATATATCTACACACACATTTTATATATATATATTTATATAAATATATATTTATAGACATATATATATATATATATATATATATATATACACACACATTTTATATATATATATATATATATATATATATCTACAATATATATATATAGTATGCATTATTAGATAACTTCTGTATGTGTACCTGACCTGAAAACCTTACAGATCTTTGTTTTTGTAAGACATAGTAGCCCTGCTTTTCAGTTTAGTAACTCTACAATTTTTCCTGTTACTGAACACAATTATTCTGTAAATGAATTATGTACAACATGATATGCATACCTCCTCTGTCACAGTCCTATTTCAATTTGACATCTTGGTACACAACAGCTAATGTGCATGATGTCAGGAACCTGTATTTACATCGCAGGCAGATATTTTTAGGAGTTACCCTGAGCACTCTCTGCTCATAGTTTGTAGTACATTTCTGAATCCTGACCTTTGGTAATCTAACTAAAAATTGAAGTTCTAGACTTCAGGAGGCAAATTTTGTCTTATTAAACAAAATAGGAAGCATGCATAATGTAGCTACTGAAGAAAATATGAGTGTAAGTCCTACTCACCATAAATAACATACAAATCTTTACTGTACCAGTTTATCTATCAGAAGACCTTTTTTTGGTGGGTCTTAAGTTAGGCACTTTACCACTCAGAATTCTGAATTTTTTTCAGAAAAAAATTCCTGTATCTGAGGATCTCTGAATACCTGGCTGTTACACATCATGATGTAATGCATAGGTTATATAAGCATGCTCATCTTTAGACTCCATCAGTTTGCCCATTACCACCACCAAGATCCATGGATTACTCACACTGCAGTGCAGCACACTCCTGAGTGTGTCATCCTATGGAGAAGCCATTAAAATTAGGTCCATTCTGCTTCAGTTTGTGGTAGCTCAGGTAGGTGTGAAAGATTCCACAGTGCCTATCAAAAAGGGTAAGAATCATTTACTTATATTTATATATGTATACAATCCCTTTAATATATTTTCAAATTGTTTACATCAAAGCTTGACTTTTCTATATTTTTATACTGATCCCATAACCATAATCTGATTTTCTTTAGTCTTAGTGCCAATATTCATTTTCCATTAAACATAATTTCATTAATTCTTTCATTCCATAGAACCCAGATTACATAAAATGCCTTCTTATCTTAATATATCCTTATATTATTTTCTATATTTTATATGTCTATATTCAAGTATGTCCATTTTATATCTCCATAATTTTTATGTTTCCAAAAAAGTAAACACATAATATATTACACAATTTTTAACTCTCACACTTAAAAAAAAGTTCTGTTGCTTCTTCTTCTCCAAAAAGCAAACATATTCTTTATTTTTTTGTAAGGTATATTTGCCTTAACAGGTAGTTTACTTATTCCCAGTCTCCAAAAAAATCTTGACATTCAACATTATATCTACACCACTTCTTTTGTTCTTTAATTGTTTAATCTTTACCTCTAAGACATTTTCATGTGGATTAATACAATAATATCTCTTCATAATATTACTATACCACACTTTTTTATCTTCTGCTATTTCATCAATTTTTATTTTCAAAATTCTTATCATTTGTTGATAATTCTCTATTTCTTCGTTTAAATATTTTATTGCTTTTTTCATTTCTTATGCTTTCCCATAATTTCTTACACTTCAATACATTTGTCACTAATTTATCATTTTGTTTCCATTTAACCATTTCAATACCTTATATAAATGTAATGAAGCAGCATAAACTATTGGATTTATCTTACCAAATCCTCCTTCTTTCTTGTTCATGTGTAACACATCCCTGCTAAGAGGATGTTTTCTTGATCACCATACAAAGGGAAAAAATATTCATGGTAATTATTTTTATATCCTGGAGGAATCATAATAACACTAGACAAATATGCTATCTTTCCTAATATAACTGAATTAATCAAATACACTTTTTTCTCATATAATCATCTGTACAGTTTCCATAACATGTAAATGTCTTATTTTTATTATAGATTCCCATCCCTTCTTATAATCTTCTTTATCAAAATGTATCCCTAAAACAGATATTTCCTTCGTATAAAATTGTATACCTGCTATTTTTATTGCATCACCAAATCCTTTACTTTTTCTTTATTAAATATTATATATCTTTCCTTTAAACTTTCAGCTAAATAAAATAACCTATCTTATCCACTCTTTTTTTTTTAGTTGTTATAATAATATGATCTGCATAAGACATTATAACTGGTATCTTAACTTCTGTTTGAATTTTATAATTTGTGTTCTTCATTTTCTGGTTCACCTCTTTCTAACTACTGTATTCATAACCAAAGTAAATAAAATACTACACATGGGACATCTTTGTCTTATTCCATTATTCATATTTATTTATTTTCTTATCCAACCATTAATTAAAACCCTCCCTTTATTATCTTTATAAGTTCTACACACTTTCTTAACTTTACCATTAATATTGTACATATCCATTATTTTCCACAATATTTCATGCTGTATTGAATCAAATGCCTTATTAATATCACCTACAGTAAATTTTATATCTTCCTTTTTTATTTATATTATCTGTGATTTCTTTCACTATAATTAATAATTATTGACACCTTTTTCCTTTTATGCCAGACTTTTTTCCATTATTTATTGCATCTTATTTTCAAATCTGTTTTGTATTAGTTTCATAAATATCTTATAGACTGTGTTATTTAGAACTATTGCTGTTCAGTTTTATAGCCTCTCTTTATTTCTTTTTCCATATACATTTTAATACTCCACTACACAATACCTTTTATTTTATAATCCAGGTCTATATCATCTTATTGAAAACTGAATTCAGTGAACTGCATGTACATCGGAAATGCAGTTCAGCGAAATCACTCTTGTGGGAGCTGTGCCCCCACATCCCCCACTAATTATATATACCAACTCCAAGATCGCACTACAGTGAGGAAAGGGCAAATTTTCCAGTCTTCACTGTACTGTGATCTCACTATTAACAGTTCGCTGAACTGCATTTCTGATGTACATGCAGTTCGCTGAACTGAATTTTCAAAAAGGTAATATAGACCCCTTTGATTCTTCATGTAACCATTCATTAAATACACATATTAAATACTTTTTCTGCCACTTTTCTAATTTTCTATATGTTTAAAACCCAATACCACCTGGGCCTGATGCTGATTCTACATTTGTAACTGCTTAAATATTTTTCCAGTTCATATACTGTAATCTCTTTTCCATGTTCTCTGTTATTTTCTTCAGAAAACCTTTTTACTTCCCAGTTCTTCATATCGTATGTATTTTGTTTACTAAAGTTCTCTTCCACATAATTTACAACAGTTTCAATAATTTGTTGCCAACTTTTCAATATATTACTTTCTTTAGCTTACATTTCTCTCATTATACTACCCCCTTTACTATCTTACTTAAATAAGGTGAAACTTCTTTTCTCCCTTAAAGAAAATACTTTTGTTTATGCAATAAGTCTTTAATTTTCTCACCATTTTTCTTATAAATCGCTTTTTCTTTCTCATAATAAACTCTATTGTTTTCTAGACTGTTTGTTGCATCTTTATATATTTTATCATATTCCTGCTTTTCTTTTTTCTTTCTTTATTTTTCCAAAATAAACAAACTTCTTTATATTTTCTTTTGAAAGCAATTCACCATTCTGACCAGTTGACATAAAAGGTTTTCATAGTAATATGGTAATATGATCCCCCCTTAATTGCTTAACATCTTTCCTTCCTTTCTCATTCCATTCCATTTCTTTTATTCTTTTTATACATTTTCCTATCTTTATATACTCTTTATTATGATACATTTCCAATCATATTGCCAAATGATCTGAGAAACCTGTTATAATTGTTTCTTCTTCCATTATACATATTCCCTTTGATATCAAAGAAAATAGTCTATTTCAGTTTTTATAGTAGTTCTTCTCTAAGTCCATATATATTTTATTCTGTATAGTTAGTTTTCCACATTCCATTATCGTTTTAACATGATTTCCTCTTAAGTCACAATTAAAATCTCTTCCATGTTTACAAAGGCATAATCCAATATTTCTGAAATAAATTCTCCCTTTCTTTACTAGTTACATATCCACATATATAGGAATTATTATGTACACTTTTTCTTGCCATCTTATATCTATAATAGTTGTTTTTCCCATTTTGATTAATATATCTAGGATTTGTACTATTCTTCTACATGAAATTGCTATTTCTGAACACTGTTCATTCCCTATGTTCCATATTATTTCCCCATGTCATATTTTTTGTCTTTGTAGTCTTTCTTCCTGTGTTAAAATCCTTATGTCTTCTAAAATAATTATGTCAACTTCATACTTATTACACCAGTCTAAAATGTCTATCCTTCTAGTAATATTTTCATGCTATTAACATTCAAAGAAAGTATTCTTAAATTATTCCTTTCTCTGATTCTCAGTTTAGGAGATATCATCCTATATTAATATCTTATGAGAAAGGCTTCATCCATTTCCTTTTTTCTTTTCCTTTATAGTAATAGCTTTAAATATTCTTTTTCTATCTTTAACACTTCTACCAGTATAATTCTTCCTTTGTCTTACCATTTTCCAATTTATAGCTTCTTTATCAATAAATTCTAAGTCTCACTCTAATTCTTCTCCTTCATTATCTCTTTTCAATGTATCCCTTTGTTTCTACATTTTCATCTGTTTTTATCTCATCTTCAGTCCTTCCATTTTCTTTCTCTTTACTCTGATCTATATTACTTGGGTCATCCTATTGTTTCTTTGCAATCTGTCCATAAATGTCCTTTTTTACATTTATAGCATTCAAGTTCAAATTTTTTTGCTTCATGATCTGTCTTGTCACATATATAACATTTCTTCTTATCATGGGTATTGATTAAATGTCCCTCTTTTCCATAAAAATAACATAATTTTGATTGCCCCCAATATTTAACACCCCTGTTCCCACCCACTTTGTAACACTTGGAATAGGTCCAATTTTATCCATTTCCATTTTCAAAATAACATTGCAATCCCATGCCTCAGTTCATAAATACCTGTTGTCACACACTTTTGAAATATCTATTATTTTGTTACATATATTTTTAAATATTATTTTAAAGTGCATCTTCCACTCTAAATTGCACATAAATGTTTTTAGTTTCTCATTAAGATGGGTTTACTATATAATCATTCCAAGGATTATCAGTCTGCTTTTTCTTTTTCCATATTCACACAAAAAAATTATCCATAGCTTAAATGTCACAGAATGTTGCTTTGTTAATTAAAATGAATGCTCTTACCTCTTGTACGTTCACCTCCAAAGTTAAAATTATATTGTCCTATACCTCACATCTGTTTAATTCCTTGTGGATTTTACTATGTATTCTCACTACAAATCTTCTTTTCCTGCCATCTTCTTTCTTTATTTCTATCCCTTGCTCCTTCTCGAGTAGCTTCCCCTGTCTTTGCATAAGTCTTCTTTTTCCCACTGCTTCCTTCCAGCATCTCTTCATCAACTCCTTCATTTATTTTCTCCATAATGTCTCCCCACAAAACCTCTTGTGCTGGTTCACTTTGCTTTTTTAAGTCCTGTAATAAATCATCCCACAACCCTTTTGACTATAGAGTTGTAAGAACACATTCTTCCACAACTATCTCCTTTAAATACTTTTTTTCTGAAATACCTCCTCTGAATCCTCTGTCTGCATGATAAACACACTGTTCAAGCTGGCATTCACCTCTGCTCCTTTCTGATGCTGTTGTTCCATCTTGCTCACTGTCCTCCCAGCAGCCTCTGAGCTAAGAATGGGATATGCACACATACCCATGTTCAAACAACAAATGCAAGTACCGATTGTACAAATAGGGGAAGTTCTCTGATGCCGTAGCCAACTTTCCTCTAGTAGTATAAATACCACCTTGGGTCTCCCCTGAAAAAACACTGTATCCTAGTTGGACTAACCTGACCAACAAAGGATGAATAAATAAAATAAGCAAATAAAAACTTTCTTGTAATAGTACAGATCATATTAAATCCCCATTCATATGAAACAGAGCTCTTCCCTAAGCCTATCCAAATGCAGTTTGGACCAATGGATGGGAAATCACAAATTCGCCCCTGACTTGTTGCCCGTGTCCATTATGGACAGGGGAAGTTTGTTAACGCCCTAAGTCACAGGCATATACTAAAGCCATTCTAGCCTGTGGGCATTGAAAAAGTACAGTTGTGTACACCTACCATAAATGTAGATGCTCGAGTGGCTTCACTGTTGCAGTCATAACTGTAGGGTGTTCCTGCCGGCAAGCAGCCCGAGGTCGGCCAGAATCACAAAGTCTGGGTCCGGCATCGGCTGTACAAGCTAGTACCCTGACGTCAGCACGCTCTGGTACATAGCCATCAGCCGATGCCATTTTCTCCAGCCTTTCTTGCCCTAGATGTCAGAAGTCCCCAATAAATCAAAAATGAATCCAACAAGGAAACACAAATACACCACAAAAGAGAAAAAGAGGGGATAGGAGGGAGGGAAACACCGACTGCAACAGTGAAGACACTTGAACATCTACATTTATGGTAGGTGTACACAACTGTACTATGTTCTTCGTGTTTCACTGTTGCAGTCATAACTGTAGGGTGGAATCCCAAAGCAGTGGAAAAAGGGAGGAGGCTTAGACAGAAGAAGGGGCAGCAAGAAGACCCTGCAAAACAGCAGAGGCAAAGCCTGTCCTGGTCTTAGAATACAAAGGGAGATTGTAGTGCTTGGAAAAAGTATGCACAGAACTCTAAGTGGCAGCATCCAAGATATCCTTGGTAGGAACTCCTCTGAGAAAAGCTGTAGAAGTGGCAGCTGCTCTAGTAGAATGACTTCTCACAGTACCTGGAAACTGTTTTCCATGATGAGTGTAACAAAATCTTATTCCATAAGCAATCCATTTGGAAATAGTTTGTTTGGAAATAGCCTTTCCAAGAGAACTGGAGGCAAAAGAAACAAACAATTGGTTAGATTTACTGAACTCTTTAGTCTTGTCCAAGTAAAATCGTAACTGTCTGTGCACGTCCAAGGAATGCAAAATCCTTTCCCCTTTATTTTGAGGATTAGGAAAGAAAGTAGGAAGGTGAATTGTTTGATTTAAAGCCACTTTCGAAATCACCTTAGGCATGAAAGTAGGATTGGTCCTCAAGGATGCTCTGTCCTGGTGGAAAATAAGGTATGGTTCCACAGCCATGAGAGCTTGCAACTCTGAGACCCTTCTGGCAAAAGTCAATGCTAACAAAAGAACTGTCTTCCAAGATAAAAACTTAATATCTGAAGATGCAGCAGGCTCAAAAGGAGGCAAAGTAAGTTTTTCTAAAACATAATTAAGATCCCAAGCAGGAACAGGAGGGGTCCTGGGAGGCCTTAAATTTAGCCCCTCTCAAGAATTGTCTCACCAAAGGATGAGAAAAAACAGGAGGATCAGTATTGAAATGAGCAGAAATAGCAGAAGCATGAATCTTAATGGTAGAAAAGGAAAGTCCATTAGACAAAAGATCCGAAAGGTAAAGCAAAATAGAAGAGAGATCAGGCACCAGTGGGTCCAAGCCTCGGTCCTGCATCCAAATACAACATCTCTTCCATTTAGAGGCATAGGATTTCCTAGTGCTAGGCCGTCTAGCTTCCAGAAGAACATCCAAAACTTGTTTGGGAAGACTAGAAGAAATCAAATTCCTTTGAAGATCCAAGCTGCCAGGCAAAGGGTCTTGAGATGGGAATGTAGCAACTGACCCTGATGCTGGGACAGAAGAGAAGGGTTCAGAGGGAGAATCCAAGGAGGTTCCAAGAACAGGTGCTTTAAAGTTGGATACCAAAACTGTCGAGGCCAATTTGGAGCAATCAGGATGAGGAACTTGGGCTTGTCCTGTTTTATCTTTAGTAATACCCGAGGAAGTAGAGGAAGAGGAGGGAAGGCATATCCCGAAAGGTTTCTCCAGCTGAAGGACAGGGCATCCACTTTCCAAGCTGTTTTGTGGAAGGACCTGGTGCAAAAGCGAGGCAGCTGATGATTGAGATGGGACGCAAACAGATCTATCTGGGGACATCCCCAAACTGCAGTAATCCTGTTGAATAAGTTGGTGTCTAGCATCCATTCGTGAGGATCTAAAATGTTTCTGCTCAGGCTGTCTGCTAAGAGATTCTGTTCTCCTGGGATGAATTGAGCCTGGAGATGTAGATTCAGATTTAGAGCTGTGTCCCATAAAGCCATAGCTAGTCTGCAAAGGGGGTACAAATGAGAACCCCCCTGCTTGTTTATGTACCACATAACTGTGGTGTTCTCTGTGCGAATCAAAAGAGGCCCTGGATGCAAAAGGTTCTTGAAGGCTAGAAGAACCTTTTGAACTGCCAACATTTCCTTCAGATTGATGTGCCAGTGAAGATGGTTCTTTGTCCAGGTTCCCTGCTGGCAATTGTCTAGAAAATGTGCTCCCCAAGCATAATCCGAGGCATCCGTGGTTATGATTTGAGAAGGTTGAGGAAGACAAAAAGGCTTTCCTTTGTTTAAAGCACACACCCTGGACCACCAAAGGAACTCCTTCTGGAGGCAGGGGATCAGAGGAATCAGAGTGTCCAGATCATGGTAATGCTGTGACCATACACTTTTCAGATACCATTGAAGCTTTCTCATATGAAGCCTTGCATTTGGAATCAACAGAATGCAGGAAGCCATGTAGCCCAGTGCCTGCAGGAATTTCCTTGCAGTGAGCTGAGTTAGAGTTGCCAAAGTCTTGAAAATTGAAGCCAGCTGTATTTGTTTGTCTGGAGTGAGGAAGGCCCTTTGTAAGGTTGTATTTAAGAGGGCTCCCAAAAATACCATTTGTTGAGAAGGGATCAAATGTGACTTTTTTGTGTTCACTGAGAATCCCAGTAGGAGGAGAAGACGTTGAACAAAATCCAGATGTTGAAGTAAAAGATCCTTGCTGTCTGCCTGAATAAGGCAGTCGTCCAAATAGGGGTAAATCTGAATCCCCTGAAGTCTGCAATAAGCCACTACTGGTGCCAGGCACTTGGTAAAGACTCTGGGTGCAGTTGATAAACCAAAGGGCAGTACAGAGAATTGAAAGTGTCTCGAACCTGCCTTGAATCGGAGGAATTTCCTGCGTTCCTGCCTGATGGGAATGTGTAAATAGGCTTCCTGTAGGTCCAATGTCACCATCCAGGCGTCCTGAGAGAGCATTGGAATCAGCTGCTGCAGAGTAAGCATCTTGAATTTTGGAATTTCCAAAAAGGTGTTTAACACAGAAAGGTCCAGAATAGGTCTCCATGAGCTTTGTTTTCTTGGAACCAGAAACAGTGTTGAATAAAAACCTTTTCCCATCTCTGAGAGTGGAACAGGCTCTATGGCTCTCATGGCCAGAAGAGCATCCACTTGATTTAAGGCCTCTGACCATTGATGTTTTGGCAGATCTGGCCAACCGATAGCCCTTGGCAGAGTATGAAAGTGGAATTTGTAGCCTTTTAAAATCACGTCCAATACCCATTTGTCCTGGGTAATATGAGTCCAATTTCTGTAAAAAAGAGAAAGATTTCCTCTGAGAGGGGCATCCAGGTAAAGAGGTCCTGTAGCCCAACCGAGAGAGTCATTGAGTTTGCTTTCTTTGATGATTGGGATCTGTCTTCTCCCCTTCTAGGTGAAGAAGCAGTCCATTGTCTCGATCTGTATAAGGCCTGAGCTTGGCCACAACCTCTGGAGCGTCTATATCTTCCCCTTTGAGGCCTGTCAGACGTGGGAAAGGACCAATTTTTGGAGGGCCAATTTCTGGAAAATCTAGGAGGCTGAACTTACAAGAAATCTTTCACAGTTTGCATAGATTTTGCCTTTTCTTCCATCTCTTTAATAACCTCCTCAGCCTTAGATCCAAAAAGAACATCATGCTGAACAGGGGCATCTAATAACTTAGCCTTAACCTGTTCAGGTAAACTTTGTTCACAAAGCCAAGCATGTCTCCTGATAACAGTACCAGAGGCTGCGGCCCTGCAAGAAGCATCCAAAGCATCAAAACCACAATGCAAGCTATGTTTGCTCACTTGTTCAGTTACATGCAATACATCCTGTAGTTCCTTATCTTCTGCACATGCAGGAAGGGAATCAAGCTTTTGCTTTAAAACAGACAAAAGAAATTGCTGATACTTAAACATATGAAACTGGCAATTTAAAGCCCTAACAGAAAGGGTAGCAGAAGTATATACCTTTTTACCCCACCTGTCTAAGGCACGAGAATCCTTCTCAGAGGGAATAGGATTCTTAGAAGTAGCAACTTTAGCAGCCTTAGAACCCTGAGAAATAGTTTCAGGATCCGCAGAAGGGTTCTTAAATAAGAACAAATGAGAATCAGGAACCCTATAAAATCTATCAGGCTTAGAAGGAGCAGGAGGCATGGAATCAGGATTCAAATTAGCCTCAGAAAAAGCATCATCCACAATGTCAAGAAAGAACAGGAGGGATAGCCAAAGGCCTATGTTGAGGAAGAAGAAGGAATTCTCTAAGCCGCCTCTTGGAAGCAGAATAATCCTGACCTTCCCAATGAAAATGTTCCCTCATCTCATGTAAGGTTTCCCCAAAAGAAAAATCTTCAGGCGGAGAGGCAGAGGGCAAGGAGTCCCCAGCATCTGAGTCCTCATAAGGAGGAAAAGAAAATTCCTGATCAGAGGAAGAGACAGAAGATATAGAAGCCTGGTCAGAGGAATCCATAGGAACATCCTGTCCAGGCCTTTTCTCAGAGGGGGGGTGAGAACCCCTAATCATTGTAAGCAAATCTTCAGCCATCCTTAACAATTGCTTCTGTGTCCTGGGAGTAGATTCAGAAGTAGCTTGAGCAGGAGCTTTAGACTTAACAGGAGTCTTTGTCTTTGCCTTTGCCTTTGATATAGTGATGTGAGTAGGCCTGAATACCCCCTCAGAAGCCGGTACCTGCACAGCGGTTCTGGACCCATCTGAGGGAGCGACGTCCGAAGGTCCTGCAGCAGATAAAATAGTAGGCCTTGATGGCTCCCCATGGGAGTCCATATCGGCCATCGGTTCAGAAGTGGTGGACGACAGGGGCTGCAAAAGTGCCTCACTGACGACAGCCGAACCGGACGCTGGCTCCAGCTGCAACGAGTCCTGTTTGGACCTCGGAGGCCTGTCCTTGTCTTTGCGTTTCTTTTGAATTCCGGTAGTGTCCGACGACATTCTATAATTGAAGCGCCTGCCAAAGTAATTTAGAGCCCAGTCGTACCTGCGCTTGATAGTACAAGAATTGAACCTGGCACAGAACCGACAACAAGAAACGTCGTGGTCAGGGCCTAAGCAAGGTAGACAGTAAGAGTGGAAATATTTATGAGGTATTTGTTTTCCACACGTAATACAATTATTAACTTTTTCTGACATCGGAGGAACAAGAAAAAGATTCCCCAACGGGGTACTTAGCTTTGAGAAGAGAAGTAAGAACTTCGGACCGACAACAACCAAATACGCTGTTTGAAAATCACCAACCAACGACTTGCGAGCTGCTTTCCACCGCACGGCAAGAAAGACTGGAGAAGATGGCGTCGGCTGAGGGCTATGTGCCAGAGCGTGCTGACGTCAGGGTACTAGCTTGTACACCCGACGCCGGACCCAGACTTTGTGATTCTGGCCGACCTCGGGCTGCCTGCCGGCAGGAACACCCTACAGTTATGACTACAACAGTGAAACACGAAGAACATCTGGGAAAATTGTGACATGAATACCTATGCTGAAAAAGGCTCTAGGGCAATTAGCCTACTAACCTGCTATGATCCCATAAGAAGCTTATTGACATGTGGTCAAGAGAGTATATTCTAGTTGCCTGCTAGCATCACATTTTAAGTGTCTGAGCAGACTTCACATTTACGGTGATGTTATGAAAATGCTTATCTGCCATGTTTTATTTTCCACAGCATTTCTTTAGCTTCAGGGATTAATAGTTACAAATTTTCTAATTTTAATTTTTTGGTTCTCTGTTTTAGTTTGAATTTTAAGAATGGTATGACATCTTCCAGTATTCACTACTACTTTATTTTAAACTACTATCATGAGGCTAACATTTTGGCCTACATCTTTCCTGTGAATTGCAATTGTGTGACTTGTATGTTTGTTACTAATTTCAGTATCTACATAGATGTTCACCATTATGATCAATGTTGTAGTAGCCTAAGCTATATGGATTATATCCTGCATAAGAAATAATATCACATTGTAAGTGTTTGGCTAGATTTATGGTGATGTTATGAAAATACTCATCAGACATGTTTCATTTTGCAGAGCATTTCTTTAGCTTCATGCAGTAATGGTTACAAACCTTCTAACTCTACTGTTTTGGTTCTCTGTTTTAGTTTGATATTTAAGAGTAGTATGACACCAGCCAGAATGCAGTACTATATCAACTTGAACTGCTGTCATGAACCTACCATTTCAGTCTACATCTTTCCTGTGAATTGCAGTTCTGGAATTGTATATTTAAGTTAATAACTTTAGTATCTACATATATGTTCACCATTATGATCACTGTTGCAGTAGCTTAAGTTATATGGGTTACATCCCACATAGGATATATATATAATAGCCAGACAGCTTCCAAAAGCTTCAGGGCACCTTCCAAGTCCAAGCACACAAACCATTAATCAGCATCAGCCGAGATGAATAAATTCAGGTTTGAGCACGAAGCCCTTCTGAGTTTTCCTGACGCCAAGGGTAGCTTTCCTCTGCAGGCTTTCAAGGATTGATGGTCAGTGAACAGTGATCAATTGTTGAGCTGATAAGTTCCCCTTGGGAAAAAAAAACTTCCACTTGACTTTTTATTAAATAAAACTTACTTTGTCTTAAAAAAAGTACTTTTAAATTACAAAAAATGTGTTTCAGTTATTTTTTGTGGTAAAAAGTTGTTAAAAGTGTTGAAAAGTACTTTTTTCTGTTAAGAAACAGTGGTTATTTTACTTTTTTGTGACAGGGAACACTGGTTAAAGCAATTTTAATGTGTTGTTTTAGGAAAAGTTACTTTTTTGTTACTTTCCTGTTTCACCACAACTGCTACTAAGCTTCCCTGGGAAACGAACATCATTTGTTGTGTCATCATGGAACAATGTACCAGTTCCTGGGTTGGACCTTCGCCAGCCACAAAAAGAAAAAAGATTGTTAACCAGCTTTTGCCACTGCAGCAGAGTGGTATTTTGCCTCAGCCACAGGTGGGTGACTCTGCTGTGGCCAAAGCTGGCTCCTCAGATCACTCACATTTTTCTTTGGATCCCTCAGGTGTAGTCATTATAGCTACCAAGGACTGGGGGTTAGACGTGTCCACTGCAGCTGTGGTGGTCCCCTCAGTGAGCAAGGAATAACCATGCTTGGTCCTGGGACAAGGGGCAAGAATAGGGTCCTGTTTCTCCAGGATATTGTCTATCAGAAAGCTGCTGGCAATACTGGCTCTGTTTCTTCAGAAATTCCTGTCAAAAAGAGACAGAAAGGTAAACATTTGTTTTCTCAGCTAGTCTGGAGGACAGGAATAATTTATTGGTCTTGTGCAAGTTCTTGACAGTTCTTCACATAAAGCTGGTTATGGTAAAAGAAAAAGGATTCCTCTTTTCCTGAAGAGGTTCAAGAAACTGAACTTGTAGAGGAGTGTGAAGGGACAGATGTAGCTTCTTCTCCTCAGGTTTCTAATACAGAAGAGTGTGATATCTGACTTGCCCTTTGAGGGATTCTGTTTTTCTGAGACTATTTCCAGGGTAAATCAATGTTTTCTGTGGGAGAATACTGATGTTTCTCAGTCCCTCAGAAAATATGATTTGTTACAATTTGATTTTCCAGAATCTTCATCTATCCCTTCAGTTTGTCTATTTTGAAGTATAAAGACTTAAAACACACACCAAAACTAAATAACTTGAACTCCAGAAATGACTGCAGAAAGGAAACACCAAAGTCTATTATTTACGCGTTTCGTCCACTTTTAATCAGCATGAACTTCATCAGAATTTCATTTCTGATGAAGTTCATGCTGATTAAAAGTGGACGAAACGCGTAAATAACGGACTTTGGTGTTTCCTTTCTGCAGTCATTTCTGGAGTTCAAGTTATCTATTTTGAAGTATGTTTTTCTCACAGCCTGCAACTTCCCTAAAATAGCAGATAAAAGCAGATATATTCTATAAAGTTCCTCAGCCTTTCCAGTTTTTTATACACCAATCCCAGAATTAAATCAGCAGCTATAGCCTTAATAAATCTAGTTACTACCAATTATCATCATCATAATCAACCCTCTTTTTCCCATTTTTCTACATGGGATTGGGGTGTCATGTTAACTGTCACCACCTCTCTTGGTTCAATGTCATACTACTGCCTTCTTCGACATTCATGCCTTACTGTTTCAGATCTTCTCTCACATAATCCATTCACCTCTTTGCTGGACACCCTCATTTCTTCTTACCTTCTATGAGTCTGTCCCAAATATTCTTCACCAGATTGTCTTTTGCTTTTCCGCACATGTGCCAAAACCACCGTAATCTGTTCTCTTTGATTTTTTCTGCAATTGGAGCTGCTTTGGCTTCTGCTCTTATGTCCGCATTTCTTCATCTATCCCACAGTGTGCATCCAACCACCTTTCTCAGGCACTTCATTTCCATCACCTCTAGTTTTCTCAACTGCTCTGCCTTTACTGCCTAGGTTTCTGTACCATACAGTAGTACTGGTTGCACCACTGTTTTGTACAACTTAGTTTTCAACTTCTTTGGCATTATCCTGTCTTACACTACACCTAATACTCTATGCCAGTTGGCTGCAGCCCCTCTGATTCTAGTTTTGACCTCTTCATTCATACTTCCCTTCTCCTCAACCACCCCTCCCAGATACTTGAAGCCATTAATCTGTTCCACTATCATCCCTTCCATCTCAATTCTCAGCTTCTTCTGATTTCCCCAATTTGCTGCCATTACTACTGCTTTATCTGTACTTAGTTTCATCCCATCTGCCATCAGTTTTGCATTCCATTCCCCTATACTTTGCTGAGGTTCTTGCTTAGAGTCTGCCTGTAATGCCACATCATCTGCATACAGCAGCTTTGTTGATCTGTCATCTCTGCCCTGTTTGCTAATGAAGTCCATAACCAGTATGAACACTAGTGGGTTCAAAGCTGAATCCTGGTGCACACCCACTCCCACTGGAAACTCCTCTGGGAGTCTGAGCAGTGCTCATACTTGAGTCATTGGATCCTTGTACATAGCTTGCACTAATTCTACCAGTGTTTCTGGGACTTCAAACCACCACGGTACTGCCCAAATCAGCTTTCTTGAGAACTTGTCATATGCTTTCTCCAAGTCTTGGAATGCCCAGTTGGACTCCTTCCTCCTCTCTAGCTTCTTCTCAACTATCTTTCTCACTGAAAACATTGGGTCAGTTGTGCTGCATCCAGAACTGAATTCAAACTGCTCATCTCCCATCTTACTTTCTACTACTGCGTATCCACTTATCGATCACCCTCAACAGAACTTTCATGCAATGTAACAGGAGTTTGATACTTCTGTACTGGCCACAGTTGTAGCTGTCCCATTTGTTCTTGTACACTGGCATGAGTATGCTTATTCTCCAGTCAGCTGGAATACGCCTTTCTCGCCACATTACTATGAGTACCCTTAGGAGCCATTTCTCACCTATATCACCCACCATCTTTTATCATGTCTGCTGAAACCTCATCTGAGCCTGCTGCTTTCCTGACTTCATTTTCCTTAGTGCTATTCTTACTTCTGCTAGGGTGGGCTCCTCTTCTTCTCTCATTGTAGGCTGTGTCTAAGACAGTACAGCTATTGTTGGGTTTTCTTCCCTTAGAAGCTGCTGGTAGTACTCCTTCCATCTGGCTTTGATGTCTTGTGGACTGGTGAGCAAGTTGTTGCTGCCATCCCTTATGAAGGGTGTCTATCTTCTTTATCTTTCTGTCTTTGTCTTACAACCTGATATAGTTTCTTTGTGCCATCTACTGAGTCACTTCCAGAAACTGGTATAGTGCCTTCGATGCCTTGTTCTTTGGTATTGCAACTCCTTTGTTAGCTAACCAGTATTCCTTCCTGTCCTGGTCTGTCTTTTCCATATCCCACTTTTTCCTGCACTCCTTTCTTTTGATGATTTCCTGGATTTCTGTATTCCACCACCAGCTTTTGTAATGTACCTTATTTCCATACCTGGCTTGGCCACATATTTGTTCTGTAGTCCTCACACAATATACTATAAGTCGGCTTGACCACTTACTGCTAAATATTATATTAATTCTAGTCCCTCTTTTTCTTATGAAGATGGGAAGGTTTTGATAAGTTTGGAAAACTAGTATTTACTTTTGCATCTTTTAAGTTTTAGAATTCTAAGTTGCCAAGCTCATATACTGAAGTTTATCCTGCCTAATTGTGAAAGTATGATGACTGTTTTGGATTTACTTTTCTCTTCTGAGAAAAAAATCTGCATTATTTTAGTTTCTTCTGTTTCTCAAGTCGCTACTCATTGCTTAAAATGTCTTTATGTCCCTATAGATACTATATTCCGTTCTGGAACTGTTCTAAGGTGGTTTGACTGGCTGCAGTCTCAGAACCTCCCAAAAATGTTAAAAATTAAATTTTAAATTCTACCATTGAAAGAGATGTAGTTTTTGGATATTCTTCCAGAAATTATCAAAAAGTGTGGTAAGTGAAGAAAGCTAATTAAGGGAATCTCAGATTTTTCAGCCCTCCTTTTCTGAGTTTTCCAAAGGATTCTCTGCTCTCTTGTCTAACTTTGGCAAAAAAAAAGAAAATAAATAGTCCTAACAGAATGCTGGCAGGCAGATGTTTAAAAAGCAATGACAGGGAGGTTCCAAGAAGAAAACAGGAACCCTCCAGAGCAAAGGACAATCAAATAAGTCAGAATGACTATATGAGGGACCTTGTCCCTCTTTCATACCCTGGTAGTTCCTTAAACCTCCCAAAAAGTTTGAATTTCCATTTTTCTCTAAGGCAACAGATTGTTTTTGACAAATGGGTCTTGAATGTGACTCACATAGGCTACAGATAGCACTGGGAAGAACTTATTCCTTTCTTGGGGATTCCTCCCCATCTGCCAGACCAAACTCTTCTCGCTCCTCCTGTCTTACAATATATGCTGTCTCAGGGGGTAATAGCATCTTTCCCTCCTCATCTGTTGGGGAAGGGTTTTATTCAAGAATGTTGGTGCCAAAGAAAGAAGATTCATGGAGACCAGTCTTTGATGTTTCTTATCCAGTTTGTGATTGTGCCTAAGTTTGAAATTATTTCACTTCAGAACCTGTAACCTGTCCTTCCTCATTTGAGTTTCTTGATAACCTTAGATTTAAAGGCTGTATATCATCACATTCCTATTCATCCAGATTCTAGGCATTTCTTAAGATTTTTTATGTCTGGATCACATTATCAGTTCTCTGCCTTACCATTTGGGTTATCCACTGCTCCTAGAATGTTCACAAAGTGTCTATCGCATGTCATAGCCCATTGCAGATTGCAGGGTATCCACATTTTTCCTTATTTGAATGACTTGCTTATCTTTGCAAAGTCTTTTAATGTGTCAGGAATCTTTCTCGGGTCAGGGATCTCCTGCAGAGGTTGGGGTTCCAAGAGAACTTTCAGAAGCCTTTTTTGAATTCTTCTCACATGATTGTTTTTCTGGGGTGTGTACTGGACAATTTAGTACCAAAAGCTTTTCTTCTACAGGAAACAACAGGTCTATATTTACAGTTATTCCTGAGGTTTTTGCCTCAGACTTCTCAGGATTCTGGGTCTTGTAGCAGCCATGATTTCCATGATTCCTTTTGCAAGACTCCACATAGGAAAGATATAATGGTTTCTGAAATCTCTGTGGTCCTAGCATCAACACCCTTTGACTTCTCAAATTCCAATCCTAGGATTTGTAAAAAGGGAGCTCGTGGTGGAGACATCAGATTGCTCAGAATCAAAGTCTCCCATTCTATCTTCCTACTCCAGCAAAGTCAGTCACAACAGGTACATCAGACTTTGCTTGGGGAGCATTATTAATAGGTATAATGGTGCAGGGTCTGTGGGACAAAAAAGATAGAAGAAAACACATGAACATAAAAGTGATACTAGCTCTAATAAATGCTCTCAACTTTCTGAATAATCTGTGGATCCTGGGACCTCTTCAAGTTCTTATAGACAACACCGCAGTGATGTGATACATAAACAAGTAAGGGGGACCAGATCTTAACCTCTTTGCATACTAGCCATGTTAGCATGGGATATAGCTTTACAGCACAGTCTCACTGTATATACATGTTACATACTGTCAGAGCAAAATTGTAAATCAGATAAGCTGGCCAGGACCAGGGCAAACCATCATGAATGGAAAATGAATCATGGAATTTTCCAAGATTTGATCTACCTGTTGGGATCACCTCAGATAGAGCTTTTTGCCACCTTCCTAAACAATCAGCAAGCAAAGTTCTACTACAGGACTCTATGTAAGAAGGCATGGAAGGCAGATGCCTTTTATTTTGCTTGGATGGGAATGCTCTTGCATGTTTTCCCACCCTGTCCACTGATTTCCAGAGTTCCTCTGAACATTCAGAAGGACTTCTCAAGGACTTCTCAAAGATAATTGTGGTAACTCATTTATGGCCCAAGGAACAGTGTATCTCCAGTCTCATAGAATTGGCCAGGGACAATTACCACAAGCTTCCTCACAGACTGGACTTACTCACACAAGATCAGGGGTGTTTGGTATATTGCAGCCCCAAACAACTGCAACTGCTTGTCTGAATGATAGGTTCAGATACCTTTCAGGCACCTGATTATTGAGAACATGCAGCAGGTATTAATGAAGGCAAGACAGGCTCTTACTATAAAAACATAAATGGAAAAGGTTTTCTAGCTGGTGCCATCAAAAGAACCAACAACCAGTCAGGGTTAGTGTTTCACTGCATTTAATATATTTTCATAGGTTTATAGGATGATACTAGGCTATTGGCCTGGAGGTCCTTATAATCCTAGCCAAGAATTTTGCCCATGTTCCCTCAAAGTAAGCACCTGTTTCCCCTGTCCAGCAGGGACACAGGTGGGATCCCAGGGGTATATTTTCTGTTTCCCATCCAGTCGTCCATGTTACTCTTAAAGATGGCTAGAGAGGTACACTGCTTGAGATGGAGAGGGAGTCTATTCCACAGATGGGGGAGTCTTTGGGACACAAATCTATCCCACCAAGTTCTATTAGTGTCACAGACCAGGTTAAGGCCTTGCATGCAGGTTGTGCGAGTGGAGTTTGTCTTACGGATATGCAGCAACTCCATCAAGGCTGGGTCTGAAATGGCCTTGTATGCCAGACACAGGTCACGTCTCAATGGTCTGTATGAGACTGAGTAGAGGGACAGGGCTTTTAGCCTATCTGTATAGGAAAGGTATTTGAGACCTTGGATTTTCCTGGTCAGGAACCTCTGTGATCTCTCCAACTGTTGCATGTGCTTGGCAAGGTACATGCCAAAGGGGGCATTGTACTTGTAATGGGTCTGATAAGTGTGGAGTACAGGGATGTTATGGCCTCTTTTTTGTTGGATGAAATACCCTTATTTATGAAGTGGACCATGTAGAAAGCCTTCTGTACAACAGAGGCAATGTGGTGGTCAAAAGTCAGGTTATTATCAACCTGGGTGCTCAAGTCCCTCATGATTGATTGCATGCTTAGTACATTGTTATTGATGTGATAATTAGTGGGGATGACATTTTCCTCATAGGAGATAATGATAAATTTCTTGGCATTAAGTTTGAGGCCATGCTTCTGGCACCAGTCATTAGTTTGGGTAAGGCCTTCTTGGAAGATGTTCACATGACCAGTGGAATTTAAGACAACTCCCAGCTCACAGTCATCTGCAAACTTGATCAGCAACAGACCACTGGTTTTGGCTTGCACCTCAGAAAAGTATATCCCAAACAGTAGAGGCCCCAAGACTGATCCTTGGGGTACACCACTCATTATGGGTCTACTACTAGAGGTAGCTTCCCCTACTTGAGTGAGTGGGTTTTATCAGTGAGTCAGTTAGCTACCCATCTGGTAACATATGGGTTGATGCCTAGCTGGGAGAGTTTATCTATTATGCTCGAGTGTGGAATAGTGTCAAAGGCTTTGGCTAGGTCAAGGTAGGTGGTGTGCACCGTCTTCCCCTTATCCATTGCTTTGGTGACTGTTTCAAAGAAATCGACCAGGTTTAACAGGCAATGATCTCCCCTTGACAAAACCAAATTGTGTGGCGTCAATCATTTGGAGGTTGCCAATGTCCTTGTTTATAAGGTCCATGATAATGTGGTCCATGGCCTTGCAGATCAGGCTAGTTAAGCTGATGGGCCTATAATTGCCTGGGTCAGTGGATGCTCCACCTTTGTGTAGAGGGATGACAGTGGCTGTCCTCCATTCAGCTGGGATGAAGCCGGTGCTCAGGCTTTGGTTGAATAGGGTGTCTAATGGAGCTGAGAGCTCATGCCTGAGTTCATGTAGGATACAGCCAGGGATGTTATTAGGTCCATTGGAGACTGATGGGGGGACGGGGGGGTGAAGTTTTCACTGAATTTGTCTGCCAGCAGGTTGGCTATATCTATGGCGTTTGTGTATGTGGTGTTACTGACCACCAGTTCAGAGCAGATTTGGGTGTTGCCTTTGAGATTAGACATATGTGAAGAAGGCCTTGTGATTGTCCTTGGTGGGTATGGCCAATTTGAACATGAAGTTAGCCTTAGAGGATTTCATCAGTGACCGTATTTCCTTGTTAAAACAAAGGAGAGAGTGCTTCCAACTTGTCACCTGCTTCTTCCTGGCCCTGGACAGCAATTTTTTTCCTTCTGTTATAGAGTTTGTTTATTGCTGCTGTCTACCCGACAGGTTTACTCTTCCTTGAGAAAGATGATTTGGTCCTATCAGGTATTGCTGAGTCCATATAGCTATGTAGGTGCTCATATAGTTTTTTAGTGTAGGTTTGGACATTAGTGCTAGTTCCAACTGAAGGAATGGTGGTTGTGAAGCTGCTTATACCTGCTCTTAGGAGACTGTAGTTAGCTTTGGCAAAGTTTTTTCATTTGACCCTGACCGGGGGGGGGGGGGATCAGGGGAGATGATGACTTCAAAAGTGATTGCTTTATGTTTGGATCTTAACAAGGAGGACTGCACTGTTGGAGTGCTACAGTGGCTACTCATGTTGGTTAGGACCAGGTCCAGGATATTTACACCTTTTGTAGGGGTGTCGACCAGCTGATCCAATGCATTGGCATTGACGAAGTCGAGGAATCTCTGAGCATTCATGTTTGGGCTAGAATAGGTCTTCCACCCTATGGCTGGGTAGTTAACATCATCCAGGACCGGGGTAGAGGGTTGAATCTTGATAGATTCAAGTAAGTCCAGATAGGTGGAGTGGCCATCCTGAGTCATGGTTGGGAGTCTGTAGCTAGCTATGATTTGAATAGGGGTTTTGTCAATAGTTAACTGCACTTGGAGTGTCTCTTGTGCGTCATACCATATGACCAGCCTGGAGGTGTGTATGTCTTTGATAAATATTGAAACTCCACCTCCTTGGCTTTGAAGCCCTCTGTCTGAGGTCTGAAAGTATGGTAGGATGAGTAACCTGGTAAGGTTGGGGTGCTCTCCACAGCTTTGGACCAGGTTTCAGTGACTGCACAAATGTCAGCATCTTCCAGGGCAAGGAATGCTTGCAATCAGTGAGGTTTCATGCTAAGACTCCTAGCGTTTAGCAGCATGACCTTTAAATTTCGTTTAATTATCTTATGTTGTACTGCAAATCCTCTGCCTTGTGCCTTATTTCTTAAAAACATACTTGGCATATGTTCTAAGCTAAGCTATACTACTATACAAGTTATGTGCATACCTCCCAACTATACCGAATTCCTCATTTTTTACTGTGTTTTGGGGTCCAAATAATGGGGTGCCACAATTTCTAGTGGCACCCCTTCATTTCCAATTTTCCCAGATTTTATTTTTTGGTTTTTGAGCCGACATCATCAGCTCCATCAGTCTGTCAGAATTGAATTCAAGGGCTCACATTTCCAGTTTCTCCCCGGGAAGGACTTTGAATTTTCTGCGAGTGAAAGTGGGAATTGAAGGACTGTTTACTTACTGGCCAAGAAGGACTGTTTACTTCTGCAAGTGCAGAGGAACTGAACTGCCCAGGAAGGAATTGCAAGCAGGCTGGAAGTACTGAGCTACTGAGCATGCTGGCTGGTAGTACTGTAGAGCTACTTGAGTGAGCGGACTGCTTTGAATTGAGGTACAGAGTTACTGAACTACCCAGGAAGGACTTGCAAGCAGGAACTAAATGCTGACTGGATGGAAGTACTGCAGAGCCACTTCAGCGAGCATGCTGGACTGCTTTAAGGTGTGTGTGTGTGTGTGTGTGTGTGTGTGTGTGTGTGTGTGTGTGTGTGTGTGTGTGTGTGTGTGTCTGTGTGTGTGTGTGTGTGTGTGTGTGTGTGTGTGTGTGTGTGTGTGTGTGTGTGTGTGTGTGTGTGTGTGTGTGTGTGTGTGTGTGTGTGTGTGTGTGTGTGTGTGTGTAAATATCCAAGGTGAATACACCTGGTGGCTAGAAGTACTCAGGCTCAAAGCCTGTACCTTGGTAAGTCCCTAGCCACCACCACTTGTGAATTTATGACTCATAGTTTTGTTCTGTTCCTCATAAAATCTGTGGTTTTCAGGACTTCTGTGGCAAATCAGTGAAGGATTGAATTCACTAATGACAGGTATTTGAATTTCAGACTTCATATTTTTCAGAAAATAAATGGTAACACAAAACCTTTTATTCTACCAATTTTCTAAGTTTATAAGACAGTATTTGAGATTTGTTACTATTTTGGGGCTGTATTCCTCCATTATTGGCTTTGTCCAGTTTTTTTGTGCTAAGAGGTTGAGAGCTATGTTGAGAAGTGAGAATTGAATTCACTAAATGATGGCCATTTAAGTTTCAGTCTTCCTATCTTTCAGGAAACTGCTGATTTGGCATAGTGGTATGTTGGTCTGACTGCAGTGCACAGGGTCCTGGGTCCAAGACTTGGCAGTGAAATGCATGATGGTATCATAACATTTTATTCTAGCAACTTTCCAAAATTATACAAGCAATGTTTAAAATGTGTCCCTGGTTTTTGGCCTTTTGCCCCCCCCCCAAAAAAAAAACCTGAAATTGAAAATAAGTGCAAGAAGCTGTGCAAGATGCCTATGGTGTACACTACTGTCATTCTATATATATATATATATATATATATATATATATATATATATATATATATATATATATATATATATATATACTGTGTGTGTGGAAATAGACTTTTATGATGGAAATGTTCTGAATTGGGCAGTTTTGTCATTACCGGTTCATGCATTTTATTTCATTGCCTACTGGAAAAATGTTCAAACAATACATTTAAAATGTGCTCTAAATCTAACAAGTGTTCTGTATCATATAAGAAATATAATTTAATAAAGTCAGGAAGGTGTATCAAAGAACACATGCATGTTTCTTGTTTTGTGTGCAAGGGGCCAATGATTTGAAGAGAGCCCAAAGGTAATCTTTATCCACCACTGTCCAGATGTATTTTCTTTGTATGTGGTATAGGTTGCAATGCTGTTTCAATGAATGTGAGTTTAACGGGCAGAGAGGTTTTAATGCAAAGTCTATTTTCATTGTGAGACAGTATTGTTTGCTTTGTCTAGCAGATGTCTATTGCTGTTTGTGCATTGTGCTATACAATGTAAAAATAAAACCCAAATAATCACTGTAGAAGTAAAGCAGTATTCACACATTAGTGTTTATGGTAAATGGGGTGAAATGTCCAAGTAATGGGACATTGGAATGGCAGCAGGGGGACTCTGGCGCCATATTTTGGCTGTCTGTTCTTCAGTTTGCATTTGAAAGTTGGTATCCCACAATTTTATTGGAGTGGGTGGGGTTACATAATTATGTATGCAAATGTTATGTTAATCAGCGTACAGATTTGCACCTATTTTTCATGGGCCTTGTCCAGATTTTTCATGTTTCCAGGTTGAGAGGTATGGTTATGTGCTTCAATTAATATACTAGACTTTGATAGTTTATTAGTTTAAGTAAACCTACATTATTTACTCCATTCCTTTCATTATTTAACTATTGCATATTTATTTTTCCAGTAACCATTTGAAATGCCAGGACCCACTAGACTGAGTCCTAAAACATGAAGACTGAATGGTCGAAGAATTAGACATATACCAAGTTTAAGATGCCATTTCTTGGATTATTTTCTTTTCTCCGACGTAAGGCGATCTCAGTGTTGGTATATCTAAGTTGAGGGGCTTGCCCACAACATGGGAGTGCTGGGCATGCTTGATCCCCATAGCCCCCCCCAGAAAAAAGAAGTTTTAAGGAGAAGGGCAGTTTTCTAGAGTCACTCTTCTTCTGTTTTTGGTCTTTTTTTCAGCTTGTTGGCACTTGGCATTTTGAGTGCCAACAGCACAATACAAAGCCATTTTCCAGTGTTTGTTATTTGTATATGTTGTATATGTTAATTGTAGTTTGATGTGGGCTTACTAGTTAGAATTTGTTATTGATTATTGTTATGCTTATTTCTGTTATTGTATTTCAATTTAGCATTTTAATGTACTTCATCAATGTCTTGTTAATTACCATGGGTCATTTTTATTACATTCTCAACAATACCTTCCACATATCCACACAACAAGACTCCCAAATACAGTACACAGATGACTCCACACTGATTTGCACATCTGGCAACATAGCACACCTCAACAAAATTACTCAGGAACCTTTAGCACTAACTGAAACATGGCTTTGTAACTCAACTCAAGCGCATCCCTAAAAAAAATACTACTTTTTCCCCAAATCCCTCTCTCATGAAAAAACAAAATTTAAAGTCCTCTCTCTTGATAATACAAATAATACAACCATTGAAGTCACTTCTCATTGCAAATTATTAGGAATGATAGTGGATGATAATAGACTTGCATATACAAAATTGCATTAGGAAAAACTCATCAAAAACTAAGGATGCATTATAAAGCCAAATACTTTCTCACTGACACAGCTAAAGCTACACTTGCCACTATTTATCTCCTCCCCACACTTCTTTATGGTACTCCATCTTTACTAAGCTTCAGGCATCATAACAATCAAATCGTGAACAACGTTTAAGTTGCTAAATTTGCAGCAAATACCCCTTTCAGAACCCACCACTAAATAGCTTAAACTGGTTAGACCTACCCTATCAACTAACATATACACAGCTTCTTACACCCTATAAAATTATCCAGAATCCATCTGCTTGTCCAGCACTAAATAACATTCTACACAACTACCTTCCCAGTCAGCATTACGATCCATTAACTAAAAAGTGCTGTCTGTCCACAAATCTATCAAATCTGCCTGGCACTGTCTGTACTCATACCATGTTGCTACAGCATGGAACTCTTTATCTCTGTCCTTCAGTTCAATACTCTCCCTCTCATCCTTCAAACCCATTCTGAAAGACTTCCTAGCCAAACGCTGTCTCTGTTCTTGCTCAACACCACAATAAACTAAATCCCTAAATGTGAACAAATACATACCTGTTCATAACTTACATCTCCTTACTCTCCCTTCAGTCACTTCCTTACTTCTATCAGTTTCTCTTCCCTGGCTTTCTCTCTAAATATAGCAGAAGCCTGCTTTACTCTCACTTTGTATTGCAATTCCTGTTTGTATAACACTAACTTACCTTTAATTTCTCTACAAACTGGCTAAAATGTCTCTTTTAAATTATTGTCATGTAACTTGCAACTATTCGTAACCAATGTTTTCAAATTATGTCTAATATTGTATTATTTATTTAAACTGTAGTTGTTTTTTGCATTATTTTTAAAGTCTGTAAAATTACTGTTCTTCAAAATCTTATAACACTTTGGAGTTTTCTTCCACAGCCTCTGCAGAAAATGGGTTCCTACCCATTCAGACTTTCCCAATGGTCAAATGTCAATAAATAAATTACAGGGGTCTTATTTTAGCCCTTTAAACTTTTGCTTAAGGTATTATTCCTTAAGACACATAACTTATGCAGGAACCTTCAGTGATGAAGTTTCAAAATACATATACTCAAAACAATGCCGCAGCAAGTAGCTTCACAAAGGAGTTCTGTGCCCACTTAGATAAATGTATAGAAGTGGTAGTAACACAGATCAAAATGGCTGCCATCCTATAGACAGTGCAGCTACCTAGCTCTCCAAAAACCAATATAAAAACTACTATCACCGATAGAGGGATTGATCCAGAAATAAAATAAAACTTGATTGTTAGCAAGACTATTTTAACTTGAAAAAACACCTAAAAACAGAAGAGGATACTGGGAAAAAAGATTACCTTTGATACTGCCAGAACCCCTTCACATGTGCTCTGCTTGCAGGCTGACTTGATTACCCAGAGGCCAATTCTCATCTTACAGTTCCTAAGCAACAAAAGAAACATAATGTCGTCAACTGACTCAGATACTACGGACTCTCAAACTACTAAAACTAAGTTTTCAGCACTTACATTTCCAGAAAAAGATATTAATATTAAAAGGCCTAGAACTGGGAAGCAACAGGAAACCAGCAAAACAGCCAGTAAAAATAAACCTCAATCAAATCTTGATGATTTAAAACTAGCACTACAAAATCTACAGTTAACCATACAATATTTCTCAGAACAGCTAAAATCTTTCAGTGACTCAATCATATTGTAACCAAAGTGGAAAAATCGGAAGCCAAAATCTTTGAAAATGACATTAAAATTGAAGAACTCCAGAAGGAATCTAAATCTTACAACAATTCCATACAAGAAATGCAGCAAAAAATCCTGGACCTAGAAGCAAGATCCACCCATAATAACATCATCCTGAGAGCTATTCCAGAAAATGTTGAGCAAACTAAACTACTGGAAACAATCCTGGCTATCTTTGGGGCTCTACTTGAAAACATCACAGAAGCAAACCAAATAACAATAGAAAGAGCTCACCGTGCCCTTCGATCACCCTTAGATTCCGGTAAACCAAGATTAGTATATATTAAACTGCTTAACTATCAACATGCAACCAAAATCCTCACAGCAGCAAAAAGAAAAAAAACATGTGGTTTGGAATGGCAGCAAAATATTTTTTGCTCAAGATTTACCTCTACAAATTACAATGGAATGACAAAAACTATCTACATTCTGCAGCTTTCTGATCCAAAAACAAATCAAATTCCAAATGAAATACCCTAACACACTTCACTTTCAAGAAACCAAAATCGAAAGTGTAAAAACTGATAAAACTTAAAATGAGCAGTCCAGTACTCAATGCAGTATAAAAAGTTTAATCCACAGCAGGTTTCAGTAAACACATGTCAATAAGCGCTTTCGTCTTGAAGCACAAGACTTCATCAGATGCCCTCTTGTAAAATCACATGCTTTACATAGTCATATAATTTTGAGTTTTAACAATTCACATTCAGTATCAGGGAACCAAATACTCTGTCAGCAACACTACGGAGGTAAAACAAAACTTCTGCAGAGCCTTCAATACAATTCCTGAACTAAGCTCTGCCAAAAGTTGTAAATAAAATAAAAAAGATCAACACTATGACATAAATACAATGATTGCTAATTGTGGATGACCAAATATGATTAAAACAAGATAAAAAAAAGCTTCTTACCACATTTGAACTGACTTTAGTTCAAAAGAAGCCATCTGCGGATTTTTCAGCCGAAAGGGATTCACTTGCTCCATTATAGACTTATACGGGGATCCAGACACCTCATACAGCCAGATATTTCCTTCTTCAACCCTGAGCTTGGCTTCCCAGAAATCATTTCTCCTTTAAAGTGCCACTACTGCATTTCTCGACACCTCCATGATCGCAGACTAAAGAAATCTACACAGACTGCATACAATCAACGGGAATACAATACATACAGTGCTTTTGGACTGAAAAGCATAGGATAATCAGAAAATCGGCAGGAAATGATTTACTATTTAAGTCTCTCCTCAATAGCATTAGTTTGGCTTTTCCAAAGTATTCCTGCCATGCAAATACTGTTTTTCTTTCCCTCTGTAATTCTACACAACTGTTCTTTTATTATAAATCTACACTGTCTTGACAATCCACCAAATCACTCATGGAATAATTGTATTAGCTGCTGACGAGGACAGTAAAATACTGAAATGTATATTAAATGCTTCTTCAGTTATTTTATACATCTGGAGCTCTTACTTGCTATTTTTGACTGTCTTCTTATAACTACTCCTACAAGAACCTTCAAGACTTTGATAAGAGCTTTGAGCACTATCCAGAGCTAACTAATGGACCTTCATTAAACAATTGTGTATGTTTTTTTTCTTCTCAAATAGCAATGTATTGTAAACAACTCAAAAAGAAATTGCGCACATAACTATTTCCATGATTCTCTCCACTAAATTAGGGTATCTAGGATATTCACCTAGAATATGTTAACTTGATGTTTCTTTATGAAAATGTTTTCACTTTAGCTGGCAGTTAAATGTTAAACATGATTAATGGAATAATATTTTTAAAGTGTTTTATCTGTTTGATAAGTATTACATATTCTATAAGTGCACAATGTACACTGATTTGCTTACTGTTTTATGCTTAACCACCTCTTCTAGGAAAAATGTATCAACATGTTATTATGATTACTAGTCTATAAATAACATAATACTAATAATCTAAAAGCTCCATTTGTTATAATATTAACAGTCTATACATTTAGATTTGTTTAATACCCTTTACTTCTCTGATCACAGAAATACCCCTGGAAATACCACCAATAAGCCTGTCACATTATGTTATACATTAATATCACCTGTGACACTTACTCAAATGACTAGTACATTTTCACTACTTACTAACTGCTTAGTAACCCCCCCCCAATACTATCCAGGGATATACAGCTTTACACCACTTTAACCTCCACTCAGAACCTTACCACCATATACCCCATTTTAGGGGATATTTTATATGACTACACTGTATGGCATCTGTTATTTACCCTCCCACATAAAAAATAACAGAGAGCTAGAAGCCCAGCAGTTGATACATTAGGAAGTCATGCTATTTGTACTCTGTATAGTATATATTTTTAATATGGGGCTAAAAGCTATTAAAGAAATATGTATAAGAAGAATTCTACTATATCAATTCTGCTTTAACCTCTGTTTTAGTTCTTTAATGACCATTACCCTCTCTTCCAGGCATAGTAGTTTAGCGAACAGGCTCATGTTTGATGCAGGAAGAGCTATATGCCAATGTCCCTCCTTAACCCTCTGTTGTACCAATTATACCCACCACATTCCCATCTTAGTGATCCAAACATACAAACGCAAATATGTGGTCACTTGATTCATGGAATGTCAAAGGGATTCAACTTGGAAAAAAAAGAAAACTACTTTTACATCTGATATGCAAATCTAAAGCTAATCTAAACCTCCTACAAGAAACTCACATGCAACCAAAGCGATAGAAACCCTCCCAGAGTCAAAAAATGGATTAAAAGTATCATTGCCTCTGGCAAATACATGAATACCTCAGAAGTAGCAATCATTATTAAAACAAATTTCCAGGGAGAAATTATAAAACATGGCATGGACCCAAATGGAAGGTGGTGCTATATAACAAAGAAACCTGCTTGTTTAGATAAACCTATCCTGATATTAAATTTAAATGCACCTTGTGTAAATCAACACAAATTTATATTGTCAATATATAAAATACAACTGGACTTCCCCAATCACTACTACATACTAGGAGGAGATTGGAACTCCTTCCAAGAACCTGATATTGACAGATCTAACTCTAAATATAAGCAACCCAATAATTCTCTTAAAAAAATATACCTTCTACTTTAAGTGTCATAAGTCTTGGTCCAGCCTGGATTTCTTCCTAATCTCCAACATGTTTACTAAATATAAAACTTCCTTCCACACTGAACCCAGATACCTATCCGACCACTCTAAGATTAGCCTAACTATTGATTGGGATAACAATCAAGCCAACATTAACTGAGGGAACAACTGGGTCCTTAACTCTAACTTACTAAGGAAAAAAGAATTACTATAGGAGATAGATACCATCCTGGACCAGGCTTTAGACAAATTAAGCTTAAATCACTTACCTTTTGACATCTACTGGGCCTCTATTAAATCCATAATTTGAGGAACCTTTATAAGTAAAGCTTCATAATATAAACAAAAAACATCTCCAAGAAGAATCCAACCTTAAAAGTCAAATTCTCAAGCTTGAATCTATTCTCCAGTCAACCGTTAGCCAAGAAAAAAGCTATATAATCTCAATGCAGAAAACCTAACATACCAAGAAATTAAAACACTGGCAAATTACTCTTGAGTGGTCCCACATACCATCTAAATTCCTGGCAAGACTAGTTAATCAAAACAAACCCTCTCAGAACATTACAGAACTCTTCTTCCAAGATAAACTCTATCATACTAGTCAAGATATTATACAAATTTCGAAAGTATATATACAAAATCTTATAGCTCACCAAACCTCTCTCAAAGCAAACAAGACTTAGATGCCTTCTTAAACCAACTACACTTTCCTAAAATCAGTCCAGATCAACAAAAAAACATTATCTTCCCCCCTCTACCAGCAAGAAATTATCATTAAAATCAATAAACTTAAACCCAACAAAGTACCAGACCCAGATGGCCTTATGGCCAAATTCTACAAAGCCTTCCCAAAAAATATCTGCCTTTCTTCTTCAACTATTTAACTACATTACTAGCAATGGTGGTTGGGAGGGTGGCTTAATGGCTAAGGTGTTTGCTTGCAAACACAAGGTGCAGGGTTTGAGTCTCACAAGGGATAATTGGCTAGGCTTAAAATGGCTCGCAAGGGCAGTTAGCTTAGTATTAAACTATGAACTATAAGTGATTTACATCTAAATGCCTCCAAAATGATTCTCATCCCCAAATCAAACTCTGACCTTAAAAACCTATTGAAATATAGACCTATTGCCCTAATAAATCTCGATATGAAAATCTTTGCATCAATATTAGCCAATAGAATTAAACCTATTACCCCAAACATTGTTTTTCCTGAGCAATCACGTTTTATAATACATAGACAAACCTTTGACCATACCCTCACACTCGACACCATGATCACTCTTTCTACCCATACGCCAATCTATACCTTAGTAATCAATGCCTGTAAAGGCTTCGATAGACTCAATGTAGACTTTTTGCTCAATATTTTATCAGTCTTTAACATACCCAATAATTATATACAAACTATCAAAACACTTGATTCCAAGGCCCACAATTTTCTACAAATTATAATAAACATCTATCTTCTCGAATCAACATTAAGAATGGTGCCAGACAAGGCTGTCCAATGTCCCCCTATCTATTTAATCTATACATTGAACCTTTATTCCTTCTAATATCTCAGAAAACTTTCCACCATATTACCAATATCTTTAACACCAACATTGCCCTATCAGCTTTCGCTGATGATCTAAATCTGTACTACTCCCTATCCAATTCAGACCTTCAGAAATATCTATCCGCCATTGACACCTTCTCGTCATTCTCGAACTACAAACTGAACTTAAAGAAAACAAATCTTTCCTGTTAACTCCCTTTGTCAACTACCCACTTACTCCTTAGCATCTGGTATTAAAATTGACCAGTCTCTGCAATATCTAGGAATATCTTTTCACCAAGAACCTAAACACTTGTATACAAATATTATTACTAAACTCTGGTAAAACATACAAGAGCTTAACAGATGGGCAAAACTTCAACTCTCGTTCCTTGCTAAAATAGCTACAATCAAGATGAATCTTTTACCCAGATTTCTATATATCTTTAATGCCACCAATATTTATCAGCCAAAAATTATTTAAAACCCTCCAATCTACAATTTCCAAATTTATCTGCATTCCCAAATCAATCAGAATCAGTTATAACAAACTGCTCTACCCAAAGAATTGTGGGGGCTTAGGGTTAACTGACTTTAAACTCTATTATGATATCATAAAAAGTAACAGACTAATAACAATATCTGACTATACTCCAACATCACATCAATGGGCTCCAACTTGGGTTAAACTCCTATACAACTATATTTTGCTTTAACCTCAGAGCCCTCCCTTTCCTTTATAGTGAAAACTTAAAAAAATCTTAAAATACACACAAATATAAAACATAAAATCACCACCATACAAAAGATTTTCAAATTGCTAAACTTATATAATGCATTAATTTCTCTACAACTAATCCACCTTAACCCTAATCTTAAAATGAGTAACAACATGATTAACCTAAACAATTACCCACTCCTTAAGGAGATAACCATCTAAGATACAGTTCCCTTCAAGAATAATACTATTACTAAAATGAGACCTGAATTAAACCTCTCCAAAAGATATACAATCATTTTAAGGCAAACTTATGACCTTAGCCACTGTATTATAGAAAATCCCGGTATAAACACCAATGACATTAAAACCTGTAAAACTATATGGAACCTCCTATCATTAAACAAAAAGATGTTATCTAGTTCTTACAAATTTATTCTCTCAATCAAAACGATGTTATTTTCTCTATATATTAAAAGGAACTTGACCCTTCAATCACAAACAACCAAATATCCCAGGCCATCCAGCTAACCTCAAAACTCATTTCCCTTAAAAAACTTAAATATACACAAATCATGATATTTCATAATGCTTACATTACTCCAACCATTCTAAATAAAATATACCCCTCCTCCTCACCATTCTGTTTCTATTGTGATACTCACAAAGCCAACCTGTTCCACATCTTCTGGAGCTGCAAGTACACCTACAAGCTCTAGTGCTCACTAAGAGTCCAACTTTAAAAGATGAGCTATGAAAAAACAACTCTATCCTGGAAGCTAGCTCTCCTGTATATTCCCCCCACTGGTCTATCTCAACTATAAACATGTATATTAGTAACACTAGTTTCATTACTCAAATATTACATTACACTACATTGGAAGGATAGAGCATGCCTCACATGCGAGGGTTTCAAACACCTTGCCACCAAACACCTACTGGCCAATAAATATTTAACTTTTACCCAGAAATCCCACACCCACTTTACTGAATTCTGGAAATCCCTTTTTGATCACGTCCTAGATTGATGTTAGTATCTTCAATTAATGATGGACATTTGGCATATGCGTAAATAGTTTAATGTTTTGCTGTTATATTTATCTCATCAATGTAATCCTGTTTTTATTGTTACCATTCTAAAATCAGTGTTATGTACAATGAATTTTGTCTCAAAAAGAAATAAAATATTTTTTCAATTAAAAAAAAAAAAGTGGTAGTAACTACCAGATCTTAAATGCAGTGGGAAGTTTAAGAGTAAAGCACCCTAGTGGTCTACCAACATAAGCAAACTTTACAGACATTGCCAATATACTAGCAAACAGATTCAGTTCAAACTTCACCCCAGAGATGACTATCCCAAGACCACTTATCCTTGAAGATCTCAAACCTCCACCATTATCACTAAAAATTGTGTATTAAAGTTACTCTCAAAGACTAAAAAATACTTCCTATGTAGTACATATCATCTTACCTGGCTGTTTAATAAACAGTACTAAACAAGCCCTGGCAAAGCAACCTTGAACTATTTCACCTAAGCTTAACCAATGGTAAGGTTTAGCACACAGCAGTAGCAATGCCACTCCACAAGGGTGGGCCCACCACTGACCCTGGGAATTACAGTCCTAACAGCTTGATGCGTCTTATTTGCAAAGCCATCAAACATATAACTAACCTGATAAACTATGGTATTAAATATCTCATCAGGGTAGATTATGTCTAATGAATCTAGTTAACTTGTTTAAAAATGTAAATCAAGCTACTGAAAGAGGTTATGCTGTCTACACAGCATACCTTAACCTGGCCAAGGCCTATGATACCATACCCCATGCTAACAGGATTAGCAAGTTTAATGCATTACATATAGATCTCCATGTGGTAAGGTGATTAGGAGGTTGGCTAAAGGACAAAACCAACACAGCGCCGGTATGAGGTGCCTCATCAAAGAGCATGGAGATAGTGTCCTGCATGGCTCCATGTTGGAAAACTATTTGTCTGGCCTTTAGTTTTCTTATTTGCAAACCACAAACCAAAACCTTTGGCTGATCAAGTTTGTGGATGACTGAAACCTGGGAGTCATTGTCAAGTCACCCTCTGACACCCAAGCTTGGCAATAACAACTGAAACTTGTCAATATCAGGTGCACTAAACATGGGCTTAAATTCTATGTAAAAGTGTAATATTGTCACATTTGCTAAACTACCCCTTGATCCAGCATACAACATAAAAAAATGCACATCAAAATGAGAATGCTGTTACAGAGCTTGGAACTTGGGTTGATAATCCCATCTCCTTGTATCATCATGCAACAGCAGTCAGAAAGTCCTTTTACTTAGTGTAGGTGATTGCCAAGATAATATCACCTACAGCCAAATGTCACTGTCATATTATATTCTGACTTGATTAGGCCAATTATTGAATACACTGCCTCCTTTGGATGTACCTCGCTAGACATAAACAACTAGAATGATCTCAGAGATTCCTAAATAAGATCAATGGGTTAAAAAACTAATCTACCAGAAAAGACTAAATGTACTGTAGTATGTTATAGACCCCTTACAGGAGATCTGTACTTTTACCTGTGAACCATTAGATACCAATGGTCCTGGATCTTTTGTATCGCCACAAATTGAATAGTCCCACAAACACCAGAACAAGGAATATAAATATTCACCAGCAGATAAAATAATGTGGAGAGACAGGTTCATAACACATCACCTTCCTCAACTCTGGTATAGATTTCAATTGCAAATTAAGCAGTGGGATACATTATCATACTTCAGAATGGAACTGGATGATCGGATGCGTATTAATAAATTCACTCCTGGCTTCAGTGGCCTGGCCCTCCTCCAAAGACAGGAGTTTCAGTCTAGGGTGGGTACATGTGTCAGTTCTGCTCTTAGCTTGATAAGAGCTATCCCTGTTTAACTAGAAAAAATAACTTTGGTCTAATGGAGTCCTTTACTAGCTAATCTTTTCCTGTAGTATGAAATAAATGGATTAATACATCTGAGTAAGGTTTTTATTATAGATTTTAAGGTTAGAAATGCAACAAAGTATCTATACAATGCACCTATTAGCTATGGCAACATTTGCTGCCAAGATAAAAAAAATCCTGCTTTTATGAGGAAAGTGAGAGGTTCACTATTGTTTCTTGTTTTAAAATATCCCACTTATGAAAGAGATCAAAACCTGTAGTGGGTTGTTCGGCTGGCTAGCCTACATTTTTTCTGATATTGAGCTATGGGTCTTGCATTTCTCCTTTTATAGGAAATGTTCACAGCATTTACATAATGTAGCATTCTCAGACGCACATTCAGGCTGCCATTAGTAATCATGAATATCAATCATGTAAGGAGTTTACAGCATTGACAAATATAAAAGACCATATAAATATGTAGGATTTTGCAAAAACAAAATGGAAAAAGACAGGAAAGAAGGTGCGTGATAAGGGCTGTTTTCAGATCTTTTGAGAATACCCTCCAGCTGGGAGTGAGAGCCTCCTCACTTATGCCTTTCCTTTCACTTATGATTTTAGAAATCTTACATTTAAAAAAACACCTGATAGTGATTGCTTCTGGAGAAATATTAACCTGTCTTGCATATGGTCACCGAGGCTGGCCAGTGGACTCCTTAAATCCAACACCCGCCCAATCCTGTGAGAAGAGAAACATACGCAATTGCCCCTGACCAATGATAAAAGTCCACTAACCTTTGGTAAAAAGGAAATTAGAGTTCAGTTAGTGAAATATATACTGCCTAAATACAAGCCCTTTGTAATGAGGGATCCAAGAAATAAAAATATAATGTGGGCCATGGTGGTACACTAATTATTACTGGCTTCTCCATGAGTGCATCAATTCCTCTTTATTGTTTGGGGACCCAACTAGGGCTTTCTGGATAGATGAAAGTCCATCAGACTGTGCTTTCCAGTTGACATCCTAAGCGAAATGCAAATGAACATATGAGCTTTAACTGGTGAGATGCTTATTACCAACTAAAACAGTCATCAAACAAACAGTCCAACAGTTAAAGAATAAGGAGATATTTATCTTTGTGTGGCTGTTGATTTAGAGTGGTTTGCTCAATGAATTAGCTGCTTGCCCAATTTTATTAAACATTGCTAAAAATGTAATTCGATTATAAAAACCTTAGAATCTATACACATAAGTAAAAGACTTAAAATAACTATAAAGTATAGTAAATCCGTTTCCTGTGTGGAGACAGGCAGGTCTCACTTGCTTGTGGTCATCACTTTCGGAAGTTTGCTCAATGGTCTTGAGGTCCCCTGAGCTGTCTCTATTTCAGGATTCTCCCTTTCCTCTGGCATTGCTTTCATGGATATCCTCCTTCAGTTTGTTGCCCAGGTGTTCATTGAGAGGTTCTTGTTCCTATGATCATGCTTTGTGAAATCTGTGCAGAGCCAAGATCCTGCATTTGAGGATCATGATGAGTGGGTTCACCAGAAAGCTGATTAGTCTAAACAGGTGGTAGAGGTTTTGGCATAGTTGGGATGGGCAAACTGGGTTTGAATACTATGGCATGGCATCTCATATTCTCCTCAGAAGTGTTGTTCCTCAAGATGAACTCTCATTTGTCCTTGCATTCAACTTATAGACCCTTGTGGAAGTTAATATAACAGTGCAGGATTAAGAGTCATCACATGGAGACCTGAGAGGTACTGGAAAAGTATTTGGTCAACACCAAATTTTCAAACAAGTAAGCTTTTTTTTTTCTTTCAACAAAGTTTCTTTTTTAGAAGTAGTTAAGGTGTTGTAGTTTCTTAATTAACAGGATGCTGTTGATCAAGCAGCTGGTGTTGAGGCACAGGGATCCGTATGCATTTAGTTTTATCTGCCATGATAGTTCCTTTTATTCCAGGAGTGTGTTCTTATTGCCTCCAAACTGTTCAATATTGATGATGTCCAGAATGTGAAAGTAAAAGCCCTCATGGTCTGAAAATTCAATTATATATTTACCTAGAGGGTTCCTTAGGATTTTTGGTCTGGTCTTCAATAAATGTCGTACAATCCTTCTTTTTTAGCTGGTTCATGGTTTCCCATCATAGAATGTCTCAAAATTTCCAATGAGCTCTGTAAACAGCAGTTTCACTTTGTTTCCTTTGAGTTCAATTTTATATGTTTTACCTGAATGCGAACAGGGGAAATGGTCAAAACTGTTCATGGCTGGGCAAAATCTGCAATTAGGGGATCCACATTTGTATGTTCCTGTGGGGATGTCTATAGTGTGGGGGTGTTTGCTTTCTATGAAGTCCCTAATGCTTTTGGCTTTCCTATAGGCAAACTGAGGAATCTCTCTGAAAATTTATTTTGAGCTTCCTATTGAGCTGTATAATTACCAAATTATCCATGATAGCTCTACAGACCTCCCAATAGTCTGTGGTGCAGGTGCTGTTCATGTTGATTTCCTATTTTCTGTTTTATAGTCTCTCTCTACCATCCTGATGGGTTCATTCAGTGCAGGGTTCTTAGTAGCCTTAAGTGTGATAATGGGGTCCAAAATGTTATGCAACATTCTGTTAGTATAACCCACATTAAAAAGTCTTAATTCATTACATCAAAGTGATGCCTCCAGGTGCATCTGCACTTAACTCCTACTGATGCCTCTAGGTGTCAAATATTGCTTGTCCATACTTGCATCAATAATTCCAAAACCACTCTGTGTACAAGGTTTTAAAAGATTTCATTGTAAAGCTTACAATATGGCAAACATAAATGCATTAGTATTTGACCTCTGTCTAGTGTAGGTAAAAAGATTGTTTTTATGAAATTAATTTATATAGATATAATTTTCACATTTTTGTTAATATCTCAACTAAGTAACAGACAGAACTCATATGAAAGCTCTCAGCTAAATGAATAAAATGATGCAGGCAGTATGTGTGTACCTTGAGTGGTTGCTGAGATATTGTAAATTGTTTACAAAATATTATAAACATAATAATTATTGTGTTTACTGTGAATTATAAAATTCAGTTTAAGACCTAGAACCTAAATAATACTACCACTATAAATATAGTTTGTGCTGAAGGGTTTGCCATTTATACTTCTTTTATAACCCCTATGGTTCCAGAGATATGAACCAAAAGCAATATTGTCAAACATCCCTAAACTCTTCTGGTTGTCTGAAGCTGAATCTCTCACTCTTTTGTCTGATATGATTCTCTGACTTGTCTCTGAATAAAGTTAATAGGGAATTATCTCTTTGTCAGGGATGTAATTCTTTTTCATTGGGGTCTCTCTATAATTTTATTAATATTTGCTTCCCACTTGCTCTTGAAAGCAGCAATAGTGGGATAAACGGGGAGTGGCAAAATGTTAGGGTTTCTCAGTTTTCTGATTCTAGTGTTATCCCTGAGGCTCTCTCTATTTCTCTCTATTGTGAAAAACTACTTTCAAATTCAGTTTCTTTCTAAAAAGTTTTAAGTCTATAACTGTCTCCACTAAGTTACTATGACAAACAGGAATAAAGGTTAGGCCCTTACCAAAGACACATTCCTCTATGTCTGTGAGGGGTTTGATTGAGTGGTGTCAGACCTTAGTCTTCCTGTATTCATTTCTTGGTAACTGTTCTCCAGGTGTTGTCCCCATAGGTTCTTGAGGTATTGTTTGCCCTACCAGGTCCTGTCCCCTCTTGTGATATTGCGACTGGAGAGAATGTTAGATTCTCAGTAGGCACTGGTCCTGTGAATGGTTTTCACTAGGGTTGTGTGGCATGGAGTTGGGTGCAGTCCTGCTCATTTGTGGTTCTTGTGCTTGTGGTGGGATGTTGGAGTGATGTCTGATTGGATTCAGTGTAGCTGGAGCTGGGTCCTTGTGAAAATCTTGTTCCTCCTGCCTTAGATGTATGTTGTTATTCATGTAAGGATTCCTGTGGTTGAAACCTGGTTGATCCTTCTTGGAGTGTCCAAATCGCCTGCAATTCTGTGGTCTGCTACCCCTTGGATGGTGGGTCATTTGCTGATCAATCAAATCCATATTCATTTTTTTACATTGTTTTCTTGATTTTATTTTCAGTGGTGCAAATGCTGCTTTGTATTCATTAAATCTGGCTTTGCCGCTTGTCATTTCTTTGCATTCTGTTTCCAGCTTCAGAATATTCTCAGTGTTAGAGGCTTGTTGAGCCTGGTTATGTTTAAGTAAAATATCTACTAATTTCAAACTTGTTCTAGCAGTGTGTAATCCCACTCTTTTTGAAGGTCATCTCTGTCTCATCTTGGTTGTTTAAAAATCCCAAGTCCTTTTGGTGGGATCATTTATTAAGATTGTTTTTAAGATAGATCTCCAATTGAAGCCCCATGACTTTCCTGAGTAGGCATTTGAGGTCAAGGTATTTGTTTTCTTTGTTGTACCCATCTATTTGGGTCTACTGATTGAGGCTGGTGTTGATGTCTTTTTGTATCACTGTTGCAGTATTCTTTACTATAGTGATCTCCCAATTAGGATAGCCCAACTTTCTGCCAGTATACCAAAGTGTTAGGCTCTTGTATGTGCTGTACATCACAGCTATGCTCCACAAACAGGACATAGGGTATAAAGATGATGTACAGATGCAGTTACCCAGAACTTCTTTGCTTCCAGTCTGAATGTCATTATCGCTCATCAGTTTGAACGCTTTGTTACTGTGCTGGATATCTGGCTATCAGATAAGTGCCCCATTGGGGTTGTGTTTAATTTCCTTTGGTCTTGTATTTTATTTTGCTTAGCTAGAGTTCATTTCACTCAAGAAGGGAAGATGTCAGTGTGGGAGGCAGACTCCCCATAAGGATCATAACAAACATCTCTCTTTTGTTCGGGTGCTTACGCCGACCCATACCTCTTGTAGTATCTGTAAGGCATTTGTGCTTAAGACACTCATAAGCTGTTTCTGTGGCCATTTATCTTGAAAACCAATGGCTTAAACAGCCCAGGGTAGCATGGTGAAAATCCATTAACCCGAAGATACTCCTGTTAGGTAAGAAGAAGGCCAAAAAGTCCTGATTCTTTAGCTGGCTAGCCTCCACCAGATGCCCTTCTAGAAGCAGGTGATAGCTGTCTAGGCCATCCAGCATCAACATCAGATTCCTCTACTGCGACCCCATCAGAGGTCATCATGGATCCATCTTTTAGCACATCCTCTGAGGCTTTGCAGGTGTCTGTTCTAGATTTTGAAAGGAAACCGCTGTTTATTATATCCAAGGGTCTTAGAGGGATTCTGCAGATATTGGTCAGGGAGGAAGTGCTGGGTACTGTTATTGAATCTCGCCAAGGGTTGGAACCTTTGGTATTTGTTATGGCTGATGCTCCTTCCAAGAAAAGACAAAGGACAATGCATGTTTTGGTCCATCCTAAGGATCCTCGGAGGGAAAGGCAAGAGTTTACTCAGGACTTCTTTTCTACCTTGTTGGCACTGAAGCCTCCAAAAGGGCTTTCAATGCCTGCTCCTCCTTGGACCTCTACCCTTTCTAAGTAGACTAAGGAACCAGATTCTTCTGATGAGGATTCAGGAATGGATGAGTGGTCCTTGTCCTATTCTTCAAAGATGTCTTCACCTTTGACTTATGGTTCTGATGAGAAGTCTATTAGCCCAGAGTCTCCTTTTGAGGAATTGTCCTTTGGAGACAATTGCTAGAAAGCTGGAATATTTTAAGTGGGATTCTTCTCCAGTGTCTGATATTCAGAGGATATATTATTTGTTGCTTTAGGTGGATACTCCTAAACCATCGGCAGTTCCTCCTGTGCTGGCTGCCTTGTTAGACACTTTCATTGCTGCTTACAGGTGTTCTGATTCTCAGTCTCCTGCTCATAAAAAAACTGGCAGGTTCTATAAGGTCCATGTGGATTGTCATTTTTGTGTGTGTCCTTCTGCTGATCCTGCTGTGGTGTCAGTCTCTTCTGACAAAACTTTCAAGCTCTTGCCCTCTTCCAAACTTTTGCCTTATGATAGTAGAGCAATGGACAGGATTGATAAGAAGGGTTTACACTGCTTCTACTTTGGCCTTTAGGGCTGTTAATTACCAGACCCACATAACCAGATATGCTTCTGGCCTTGATTGCTCAGGCTTGTCAGGTTATTTCTGACCACCCTGATTCTAAAAGCAAATCTTCTATCTACTTTAGGTTCTACTCCTCAAGTGGCTTGCCACTCTATTAAGTGTAATTCTGATACTACTGATGCCTCTTCCAGAATTATGGCTTTTGGGTCTGTCATGAGGTGTTATTCTTAACTTCATCTGTTGTCTGTGCCTGGGGACATTAAGGCCAAGTTATTGGATGCAGCTTGGGATGATGAGCATTTTTTGGGACTACTGCTGCTGATCTAAGCCTCTTCAAGAGAAAGGTAAAACCCTGCAGGACCTTAAATATATTTTTGTCTCGCCTACCTCTAAGTTCCAGAGGAATTATAATTCTAGATCTGCTTTTGTCTGCAGGCAGGTCTCCAATGGCAGGAAGGATGGTAAGTGAGCCTCCTCTGCTAAGGTTTCTAAGGCTTCTGTGGCCTAGAAATGAGAAGTTATGTACCTACCATAACATTCCATGTTAGTTGTCTTCTCTCGCCTTCTTTCTTGCTTGATGGGTTCGGAGCCGATCCTCGGCTCACTCCCATTACTACTAACTAGCTCAAGGTCACTTTTTTTAGCTCGAGGAGCAGCCCCATATCCCATGATGCAAGGCGGTAAGTACCCAGATCTCGTTTGGTACCTATAGGTAATAAGACCTAGCACAAAAAAATTTCCAGAAGGAAAGAGAAGCAAAAAAGCCTAAAGGATGGGCCATAAGGAAGGCCAGACAACTAGCTGGTCTTAAGAAGAAAATCTTCCATATAGGGAGGAAAAAAAAAGGTCTGTCCAGGCCAGGGGGCAGGAGGGAGGGTCGCAAGAAAGAAGGCAAGAGAAGACAACTAACATGGAGGCGTTATGGGTAGGTACATGACTTCATTCTCAATGTTAAGTTGTCAATCTATCGCCTTCATTCTTCACCCTTTGCTTGATGGGACCGCACATCCTAGCTTACCTCTATCTATGGGTTGGCTCACTGGAACAGAACTCTTGAGAACTGTAGAGCCAAAACTGGCTCTGGCTCCCTGGAGGCCAAATCCAATTTGGCAATGAGAAACAAAGGTATGAGGAGTGGCCCAAGTGTAGCTGCAACACAAATAGTTAATCTAATGGAAGTCTAGCTTGAAAGGCTGTGGAAGTGGCTAAGCTTCTGGTTGAATAGGGCTTTCGGTTTGAGCACTTAGCTGTTTTTCCCCTGAGCTGATAGATTTCGAGATGGTTGAGAAAAGCCATCTAGATAAGGTCTCACTTTGGAAGAACAGGAAGGCCTTTCTTATTTTTCAGCATAAGAAAGAAAGAGCTGATCAGATTTCACTGAATTGTTTTTGTTCTGTCCAAATAATAATATCTGAGTTGGCGATGAACATCAAAGATAATGTAATTTTGTTCCGATCTGTTTGACTAATTAGGGAAAAATACAGGGGAGGTCAATAGATTGGTTCAAATTATTTTTAATACCTTAGGCTTAAGGATTGAGATTAGTTCTCCAAGGATACCCTGTAATATTGTGGAAGAGACCAAATAAGAGGGAGACGAACAGAAGCGTGAAGTTCTGACACTTTCTCCTTGCCGAGGTAATAGCAACAAGAAGAATGTTTTCCATGAAGAAACTGTCCAAGAAAGAACAAGAAACAGCTGGCTCGAAGGGAGGGAAGAATTAGTGGGGATGTCACCACTAGATTTAGGTCCCATTGAGGAGGAGGACTCCTGACTGGAGGTTTAAGGAGAAAAATTCGCGCGCAAAAAAGGCTCTGCACAAAGCCTGTGGGACATAACTAATGTTGTGATCTGCAAATCCGACGCATGAAAGTTCGAGAATAGCTTGCCAACTGAACTTTGACCGTGGAAAGAAGAAGGGCCGGTGGAAAAGATTTCCGCTAAGAGGTAAAACTGTATGAACACCAAGGGGCAGTAAAGGGATCCTATATTTTTAGCTCTTGCCCAACAAGAAGCGTTTCCACGCACCGAGCTGGTATAAATCCTTCTGGTATTAGAAAGTTTAAGGGGAAGCCACTATGATATCTCTAACAGGATTGAGAATCAAGGGAAGCCTGGCTAAGGAAGGAAGTGGAGCAACCAAGCTGTGAGGTTGAGAGAGGGAAGTAGACCGATGCAGCTGACCCGACGTTGGTGAATCAGAAGGTCTGGCACTGGGTCCAGATGCCACGGTTGCACCAATAGGTGGCCGATGGAGAGCGGGGAACCAAATCTTAATCGAGGCCAATAGGGAGCAATAGAGAATCATTTTGGCTCTCAAAGCGGTTGGCTTTCTCTGGAGTACTTGTGGAATCAACTTGGAAGGGAGGAAAAGCATAAAAAGAATCCCTGGGGGCCAATCCTGGGTTGGGCGTGCTCTGGGGGGATGGCCTGGCAGAGGGAAGAGAGAAAGAAGTCTGGGCATTTGCTGTTTTGGGGAGTAGCAAAAGGTGCCCAACATGAAGGCGGCCCCCATTCTACCAGAAAAATCTCTTCCACACTATAGATTGTTTGAGAGACCACTTGTGAGGCATGAGAATAGCTCTGCTCAATTTGTCCGCTAGAATGTTTGGTTTCTCCCAGGGATATCAGCGTTGCTACAGAAACCGATGAGGAGGAGATGCGCCCATTGCCAAAGTCTAGAGGCACCTGCGACACCAAGGGGTAGGACTTGGTTTCACGCCCTGTTTGTTGATATACCATACTACGGACATGTTGTCTGTGTGAACTTACAATTGTTCCCAAAGGGAAGAAAGTCGTTGAGGGGCACAGCAACGTCAAAAGCACTGCACTCTCATCTCTAGGACATTTATGTGCAGGTGGTATTCGAGCGGTTTGCTGCGTCCCATGAACCATCCTGCCCTGATAACTGACTCCCCCACCCGATCGGGGAGGTGCCCGTAGTGACTGCGACTGCGGGGCTACTGGGATACAAAGGGTGCTGCCTTGATGAATCTGGGGAGAAGAAATCCCACCATGATAGATGATTCTTACAAATTTGTGTATGCGGGGTGGGCGGCGCATGGAAAAGGTTGTTGGTAAGACCACTGGGTGAACAACATCAGCGAAGATGCATGTAAGAAGCGAGCCAGGGGAAGAAGGGTAATGGCCGCAGCCATGAGGGAGCCCTAACACCTTCAGAACCATTCTGGCTTGCACTTTTTGTTGGCAAGAAGGATGATCCGCCCGTGACTTTGGATATCTGAGATTCTTTGGTCTGTGGGGTTGCTTGCTGACATCCGAACAGTGTTTAAGTTTCGCGCCTATGAAGTAATAGACTGGCAGAGGACAATAAGGAGGATTTTTACGTTTGTTGATCCCGGGGGAATTCCTGAGTGCAGAGAGATTTAGGGTGTGGCAATCCCTGGCTTGAGAAGAAGTTGATGCCTGGTGGTGGCTGAAAGGAGCCAGTGGGTCAAGATCTGGAAACTTACCTGGAGATCCTTGGCGTCTCCAGGTGAGCTGTGACCACTGCCCGCATACATTTAGTGAACTACTCTGGGGCTGTGAGTGAGGACCAAGGGCAGAGGCTCTGGTGAAAATGACTGGACCCCAGCGGCGGAGAAAGCCTTCTGGAGAAGTCTGTGGGCCCATTACACAGTAATGATAGTCTTGCATCCCACAAGAAGGTCTATTGAGGTACATCCAGTTGTCCTTGTCTGGGAAAGGGCAAAATTGAGTTGAAGATGTGACCATTGAAATCCTTGTTGTTTTCACACGAACTTGTTGAGTCTGCTGAGATCAATATTGATCTCCAAATCTCCCGTCTTTTTGAGGGACCAAAAAAGAATCTTGAAATAGATTCGAGAGGCTCTGAATGGTCTGTTGTAACTGGCTGAATGGCCCGCTTTTTGTAGAAAACTTTGATACTTCTAACTTTGCAATTTCCCTTAGACGGGTGGCACATCATGTAAGGGGAATTTTATTGGGTGAAAAGGACTTTCCTCGAAAGGAATTTTGTAACCCTACGGATATGATCGACTGTACCCATCTGTCTTGAGAGAGGGAATGCCAGGCTTCTGGGTACAGCGATAGTGCTTCCCCAGGCCTGCACTCCAAGGATGTGGACAGTTGGGCAACATCTCAGGGATGCTGGAAGGGAGCTTGTCAGAGAGGCTCTCTGGCACCACCTGGTTTAATGGACACCCTCTGCCTGGGCGAAGCGTCTGCTATTATTATATCCCTCTCTGTCTCAGGGGTGAAATTGGCTGACCCACGTGCATCCTGGCGTGACTCCTTGGGATTCTGAACCACATTTTCCCGCCCTTCACGACCTTTGGGGTAAGGTCTAGAGGGGTGTGAAAAACGGACCTCTCTGACGAAAAGAGTCTTGCCGTCCTGCTTTACGCAAGGGTCAATGTATCCTTCACTTGAGGGGCCAAACAATGCTGACCATCAAAGGGAGAATTTGTGAAGGATGCCTTAAAAGGGATCTGCAAAATTACAGAGCATCCAGGATTGGCGATCTAAGAGCCACTCCTGTTCTTGTGGCGGCTCTACTACGCTCCATCTGCTGCATCACGAGATCAGTCGCATGGAGGACCTACAGCCTATAGGATTGGGATTCCCTAGCTGAGGAAGCAATCTTGTCTTGAGCCCCTGCAGCATGTAGGATCCTGCACTACTTCACCCTAGTTCCTTAAGGATGTCTCTTTGGAGTCTGGTGAGAGTGACATAAATAGTTCAGCGAGCGCGCATGGCAAAGGTCACTGAGGAGAACATCCAGCTTAAACACCATACCTATCCATGGTCCTAGAGTCCTTATTAGGAGGGATGGACTGATGATATGAAGGATCTGCAAGATTTCCTTCTTGGTTAGCGGCCGCCACCATGGCGTCCAATAGGGACACCTTTTAAGTGAGGAATTGCTTTTAAGAAGGGGCTGTAATGACAATAAATTTAGGCAGGCCTCCTAGGAACTGGCTCTACAGGGTCCCAGGGGAGCAGCCCAAGCCTTCCGCAGCAACCTTAACCTCCCATAAGGGGGTCGAAGGCGAGGAGAGACACCCAGGAGGTGGAGGTCGAGATCCAGCGCCTCAAGGTATGCAGACTCATCCTCGAGGAGGGATTTATGGAGGACCAACGGTTCCCCTCTGTTTTAAGGAGTTCTAGGATGTCTGAGAAGGGGCATCCTCAGAGGGATCTTGGGGATCCCTCCGGGCTGCATCCCCAGAATAAGTCGGTATCTGAAGTGGTAGACTCAGGGAGTCCAGGTGTTTCCTCTTACAAAGTCACTGCTTCTTTGCGGCGGAGGATCTCCTGACTGGTCAGGAGAATCCTCGAGGAAGAGGGTTCTTCCCAATTAAAACAGGGAAAAACCTGAGGCGGTGGATCTCTGGGTCTGGGAGCAAGAGAGATGGAAGAGATATGTCGACAGGCACTGTGGAGGGAGGAGCTAAGGAATAGGAATGCTGACTGAGCCCAGTGGCCTTTGCACACTCCTTCCACACATCACCTCGAAGGCCCCCTCCCAGTGAGATCGAGAGAACCGTTCGAAGAAACCGGGACTCCCGGGCCCCACACCGAAAGGAAGGCTCCGAAGAGTCGGCCACTCACCAGCCTCCAAAAGGGCTTTCAATGCCTGCTCCTCCTTGGACCTCTACCCTTTCTAAGTAGACTAAGGAACCAGATTCTTCTGATGAGGATTCAGGAATGGATGAGTGGTCCTTGTCCTATTCTTCAAAGATGTCTTCACCTTTGACTTATGGTTCTGATGAGAAGTCTATTAGCCCAGAGTCTCCTTTTGAGGAATTGTCCTTTGGAGACACAATTGCTAGAAAGCTGGAATATTTTAAGTGGGATTCTTCTCCAGTGTCTGATATTCAGAGGAGATATTATTTGTTGCTTTAGGTGGATACTCCTAAACCATCTGCAGTTCCTCCTGTGCTGGCTGCCTTGTTAGACACTTTCATTGCTGCTTACAGGTGCTCTGATTCTCAGTCTCCTGCTCATAAAAAAACTGGCAGGTTCTATAAGGTCCATGTGGATTGTCATTTTTGTGTGCGTCCTTCTGCTGATCCTGCTGTGGTGTCAGTCTCTTCTGACAAAACTTTCAAGATCTTGCCCTCTTCCAAACTTTTGCCTTATGATAGTAGAGCAATGGACAGGATTGATAAGAAGGGTTTACACTGCTTCTACTTTGGCCTTTAGGGCTGTTAATTACCAGACCCACATAACCAGATATGCTTCTGCCCTTGATTGCTCAGGCTTGTCAGGTTATTTCTGACCACCCTGATTCTAAAAGCAAATCTTCTATCTACTTTAGGTTCTACTCCTCAAGTGGCTTGCCACTCTATTAAGTGTGGCTACGATACTACTGATGCCTCTTCCAGCATTATGGCTTTTGGGTCTGTCATGAGGTGTTATTCTTAACTTCATCTGTTGTCTGTGCCTGGGGACATTAAGGCCAAGTTATTGGATGCAGCTTGGGATGATGAGCATTTTTTGGGACTACTGCTGCTGATCTAAGCCTCTTCAAGAGAAAGGTAAAACCCTGCAGGACCTTAAATATATTTTTGTCTCGCCTATCTCTAAGTTACAGAGGAATTATAATTCTAGATCTGCTTTTGTCTGCAGGCAGGCCTCCAAGGGCAGGAAGGATGGTAAGTGAGCCTCCTCTGCTAAGGTTTCTAAGGCTTCTGTGGCCTAGAAACCTCCTTTATCTGATAAGCCTGCTTCTCTTTGACAATTTGCCCCCTAATCTTAAACCAGGTTCCTTTGTCCCTTCGGCTTTCCCTTTGTCTTCCAAATTGGCTTCTCATCACTTCAGACTCTTGGGTTTGTTCCATCATCCATAAGGGTTACTTCAGAGTATGGAAGTCTCTTCCTCCTTTTTCAATGATTCCTCAACCTTCTCTAGAGCAACCTCTTCACTTCCTGGAGGTGCTAGAGTCCCTGGTGAACCAAGGAACCATTCAGCCTGTTTCTCCTTCTCAAGCGGGAAAGGGTTTTTATTCCAGAATATTCCTGGTTCCTTGAAAGAAGGATACTTGGAAACCAAATCTGGATTTTTCCCTACTCAACACCTTTCTCAATGTCCCCTCTTTTCAGATACTTACTCTTCAAACCCTGTTTCCTCTTTTACTACTGCAAGATTTTCTGTTTTTTTTTTTTTTTTTTTTTTGGATCTGAAGGATGTTTACCTATCCCTATTCACCCTCTTTTCAAGAAGTTTTTACATTTCTCTGTTTCTTCCTCTTATTTTCAGCTCTCTACTGCTCCAAGGATATTCACAAAATGCCTAGCTCCTGCAATTGCTTTTTGCATTCAGAATTTTGCTTATCTAGGCAACCTGTTGCTTCAGGCACCTTTTCCCAGTTGTCTGTTACAGGATCTGGAGTTCACCATCTCTCTTCTTCAAAGTCTGGGGTTCACTACTAATTTCCAAAAGTCCATCGTGACTCTGTCCCAGGATCATGTGCATCTGTGATGCAAGATTCAGACAGTGCCAATGTTGGCCTCTCTTTCACTTCCAAATGTTTTGTCATTGACAGCCTTCTTTCAGTCTCTTCTGCTTCTGACTGCTATTCCAGCCATTCCAGCCAGAGTTTCTTTGGACCCTGGGATTCATAGCCTCTCTATTCCAATGCTCCATCTTGCCAGACTGCATACATGGAAGCTTCAGTGGTACCTCAAGTTGGTTTGGCTGCACCATTGCCATCCTCTGGATTTCAATGTGCCTCTCTTTCCTTATCAAAAATAAAAAAGAATTTGAGTGGTGGATTCAATAGTTTGCTCTCAACTCAGGCCAGCCCTTTCAGCCTCCAGTCCCTTCTCAAGAACTGCTCACCAGTGCCTCAGACATGAGGTGGGGGGGGGGCTTCATGTGGTCACCTGAAAGTTCAAGGTCTCTCTAGCCCTATGATCAGAAGTCAGACCATATCAACTTCAAATAAATGAGAGCTCTGATTTTGGCCCTTCAAGCTTTTCACCCCATGAACTGTGATGGGGTATGTCAACAAGCAGGGTGGCACAAAATCTCACCTCCTCTACAGAATACTCTTCAGGTCTGGGAGGTGTCTCCTAATTATCAGTTAACTCTTCAGGCAGTATAAATTCCTTCATAGCACAGTCAAGTAAAAGAATGTTTGAGCATGTCCAAAACACAGCCTTACAAATGGATGCTTCGTAGAGGTGTATTTCTGAACATTATTCATTGGTAGGGTATTCCTCAGGTACATCTTTTTGCCTCCCCTCTAAATAGGAAAGCTCTTCTCTTCTGTTCCAGAGTGCCATGCCATCTGCTGTGGAAGACAGACACCCTTTCTTTTCCTTGGAAGGGGGTGTTACTTTATGCTTTCCCTCCTCTTCCTTAACTTCAAAGAGTCCTGCAGAAGATTCAGCTGGACTCCCTAAAAATCTTGCTAGTGACCCCTTTTTGACCAAGATAGCACTGGTTCCACCCTCATAATGCATATGGCCAGGGGGGCAATCATCACAAGTAACTTCCCAGTTGGAGCTCCACACACAGGACAAGGGATATCTCATCCATCCTCACTTGTCCACTCTTCAACTGACACTGTGGGTGAAAGAGTTTTGATCCCTTTTAGGTACCTCTTTTCTGGGGATGTTTAGGGTTTTACAGGAGGCAAGGAAACCCACAACCAGAAAATCTTATATGTCCAAATAGAAAATATTTTCTGCCTGATACCATGGCTCATAACTAAGACCCCTTTTCAGTGGTGATCCCTGTGGTCCTCTCCTATTTGTGTGAGTTGCTCCAATCTGGCTTGGCCTACTTTTCTGTGAAGGCCCATTTGTCAGACATTTTTTCTTCTCTTCCCTTGAATCCTCCCTTGGCTTCTCATTTTGAGTTATAACAATTTCTTAAAGGCATACTGCATTTTAGGTCTCCAACAAAATCTGTAACTTCTCCTTAGGATCTTAAATTTGTTTTGGAAAAAGTGACTCAGGCTCCTTTAGAGCCTGCAGATTCTGGTTCTTTGCAACATTGTACCTGGAAGACTGTCTTGTTGCTGGCTCTTACTTCTGCTCAGAGAATTTCTAAGCTTCAGGCCCTTAGGGCCATTCCTCAGGGTGTCCCTTCATATTAATCCTTTTATGACCAAGGTAGTAAATGAACTGTCCTTGAATCAATCAGTACAACTACCTTCCTTTTCCTTTCTCCTCAGTCTGATAGTGAGCGTGTCTTGCATACTTTGGAATTGCACAGACAGCTCGCTCAGGTACTATTTGGATCAAATTAAGACCAGTCATAAGTCTGAGCAGCTTTCTGTTTTTTATCATCCCAGTACATTGGGCTTGGCTGTTTCTAAGCAAACCATCTCCTCCTGGATACCTAAGGCCATTTCTTTTTGATATTCTTTTCTGGTGCTTTCTTTAAGGGGTTAGACACCAATTCCATCCTTGAAGCTACTACTTAGTCTTTAGTCCATACCTTTACTAAGCATTATAAACTGAATATGGTCTCTAAGACCAGAGCAGGTTTTCCTAGAGCCATTTTGCATGGGTTTGTTGAGGGGTCTTCTCAGCTTTTCACCTCACATTCTGTTTCTTGAGCGTTTTTACTCTCCCTTCAGTAAAGACTACTGAAACAGTGATACAGGACATGGTACAGTGATATAAAATCATACCATAACAGTAGATGTCCTTCCCTTCACTGTTGCAGTATTTGCTCCCTCTCTCTCCAACCCCCTTTTGTTTGCTCTGTTTTGTGTTTTTGATTCTCTTCTGGCTGAGGGTCTCCCCTTTTCTTCTGCATTTTCTCCTTCTAGATGTGTATTGATTTCTTTGTCCTATGGAGACTGTTCTCTAATGGGACAATGCCATTCTGAATAACTGCATCCATACATCACCATTTTGCCCCATGTCCTGTGCAGGTAATATATGTGCAAGATATAGCACATACAAGATCATAAGGCTTTGGTATACTGGCTGAACATTAGGCTATCCCAGGTGGAAGATCCCTATAGTAAAGAATTCTGCAACAGTGAAGAGAAGGCCATCTACTGTTATGGTAAGATTTTACACAACTGTACCTTTTCAGTATCCCATGTTGTGGTCATCAGTAAAATCTGGAAATGAGTCTACAACACTGACTATGGTATTATCTATTGTCCTCCTATCTCTTTTGATATGTTACCCCTAAACTGGCTCAAGGGACCAAATGAAAGAAAAAAAAAAGCAAGTATGCAACCATATGGTGGGCGATTTTTCATCTACTACTATTCCTAGGCTGGCAGTAGACTAACAGAAACCAAAGCCATTTTAGGCAATGTCAAAATGATAAAACTACCAACACAGCAAAAAAAAAAAACTCAAAGCTACTTAAAGGTGTTACTGCTTAGTGCTAGTAGCCTAAACAAGAACTCCACACCCTACAAGCTCTCCTCACTCTATAGAATCTGTAGAATGTAGATGTCTGTGCTGTCACTGAGACTTGGTTTAAAGGCACAGAAAATACTCTGGTTGTGGAAGGCTACAGTGCCTTCCACACATTTAGACCAACAGCAGCAGAGATATGGGCTAAATTTTGAGGTGTTGCAATCTAAGATAGCAGTAAATACAACTCTAGGTTGGTTAAACAGGATGATGCCCTGTAGTTCACCCTGCAAGCTCTCCTCCCTCTGGGGAATGCAGATATCGGTGCTGTTACTGAGACTTGGTTTAAAGCAGCAAAAGTACTCAAGCAGTGGAAAGGCTACAATGCCTTCCACACATTTAGACCAACAGCAGCACAGATAAGGGCTAAAGGTGGAGGTATCTCAATATATGTTATCAGCAATTACAACCATAGGTTGGTTAAACAGGATGATGTCCAGTAGTTCATCCATGCCCAAGTCTCCATAGACAAGGTTCTCTGCCATGTACTGTCCAGCTACAGGTCAGCCTCTATGCCCCATGAAGCTCACAGCTCTTACCTAGACCTACTAGACTACTACTAGAGGCAGTCATCAACCAACCAAATAGCCTATTTATGGCAGACTTTAACTACCTATCGATAGACTGGGAAGCGTACACTGTCTTTAAATCACAGGATTGGCATTTCCTGGACTTCATCAATGCAAACATCCTGGATCAGATACTGCATTCTCCAACCAGAGGATAAAACATATTGGACTTAGTACTCACCAACACCAACACGAGACAGCATTACAACCCACCGTGTCACATTCTCATTGATGAAGTTGGTCCACAAAGCTGTCTCCCTAAAAATAAAATTCAGCTCAGAAAACCAACTAAACCTGCAACAGTTAGGAACTACACAAAAGCAAACTTTAAGTGATGGTTTCTCAAAATTCACTAGTTCGATCCTGACCTCTGACCAATACCTATTTGGAGTTTGCATGTTCTCATGTTCTCCCTGTGTCTCTGTGGGTTTCCTGCTACATCTGAAAAACATGCTGAGTGTTTCCATCTCAAACTCATCCCTCCACCACACACAAAAAATGGAACTGTGGGGAGCAGCACAGACTCTAGGTAGTGCACTATAGGCAGGAGCGGCCTTAGGTCAACTGGTGCCCTAGGCAAAAGGGCTCCACGGCACCCCCACCATACCACCTGGAGCCCCCATCCTGGTCTAACTACACCAAATAAATACTGGAAAAGTGCCTCTGCGACAGCGGTGCCCTAGGCGGCCGCCTAGTTGGCCTATGCCTAAGGCCGGCTATAAGAGTTGTCTACTGCCTACTTTGTTACTGTGTTTTACTGCTAAAAATTAATCTGCCCTTTTCTACTGCAATTCTCTGCCTTACTGGGTCTGTTAAATCACTTTTTTACTGCCTCACTTTTTGTAAAGCTTTTTAGCTAGTTTCACTGTGTGAAAGGTATTGATTGGACATTTTCTCCATTTGCATCTGTTTGTTCTGATTTTCCTGCCAAGGAGTGCATCATATAACTGATTTGTTCACAGTTAAAAGCATTCTCTAGACACTCCTTGCTCCTTTTTCTGTGTAAAACTTTCAATTAATGTCTCACTGCTGTTTTTCTGCTGTAATAAGCATTTCTGTAGTGCTTTCCGCCCAAAATAGTGTAGCTAATAGCTGTAGCATAGTTCCCCACTCTCCCTCCATAGTAATGTCTTGTTCTTAAACTTGGTGGCTTTGCAGTTGCCTGTCCCTCCTGTAAATATGATCTGGGACATTCCTTCCAGTCCAGTCTTATTAGCTCATTCTGTTTAATACAGAAAGAACATTTGGGAAGGCCAACCCCCTTAGTTTCTTAACCTTGAATTATCATCTGTTCCTTTCTCCCTTTCCACTCTACAAAAAAAAAATATTCAGATGCTTTTACAGTATTTGTGTTTCCACCTCCCACTCTAGTACTTTATCTTGATTTTTCAGCTACTTGTTCTCTAAAGTGTTCAACTGCATCTTTTCTACTGCATTTGTTACTGCTTGCTTTTAGCCTGCTTAAATTGTGTTATTCTAAGCCTCCTGGTTTTGGTTTAAGCACTTGGCACTACACAGATTGCCTTAAGGTCCTATCTATGTACTCAGTCTCCTCCAAGTAACTGAGAGGTGGTCTATGCCTAGTATATAAGGCATCCTGAGCTCTGATGGATCTCTTGCACAACCTCAAGACAAACACCAGAATCACTAGATACAATGACTTGAACTTTATCTGCAACATAAATAGAACCTGAGGGACTGATGTGTGTCACAAAGGATCCCTGTACTATGCTCCTTATCTATGTGAAGCAGAATTCATCCCTGACCCAGTTCAAAAGAAACCTTTATCACTGGATGTGAAATTGCAGTCACCCCTGGCCTAACCCCAATGTCTCTGATGGACAGAGGTCTACAGTAAGTAAATTAATCCTCAACTAACATATCCCCCACACACATAACCCTTAGCTACCTTCTTACATACCCCACCATATAGGCATCCAAGGAACTCTGGGACAAAACTGTATACAAGGCTTGTAAAGACCCTGGTGGTCGTTAGCCTATTATGAACCTATAAGAGCTTGTAATACTAGGTCAGATAGCAAACTAGTTCACAAACAGAACACATCAAATCATTATTGGGGTATATTTTCAACTGAAAAGACTTGTTACCAGTTCAGTCCCACAGGACTCTGTATCGGGGCCACTCCTGCTTGGTATGTACTTCTACGACATCCAAGCTGATGTCAACAGTCTCTGGATGTATAAGTTTGCAGACAACTGCAAACTTGGAGAATCAACAATACTGAAGACTCCTGAATCCTACAAGTGGGTCTAACAAATACAAACATATTTTGTAAGGACCATGGTCTAAGACTAAAAGTATAATATTATGTCCTTTGGAAAATAAGGGCACCCTAGAACTTGCCACATACAAAGACACTCTCAAATAGATACAGTTATTAGGTGCCTCAGCAGTTTTGTACACAATTCTCCCTCTTTGACTAGTGTCTCTCTGGTTGTTAGAGAATCCTTCTGCATAGCCCAGTTAACTGACAGAGGTATATCTTCCAGATCCACAAATGTTATCATCCCTCTTTAGTAATGATTCCTTTGGCATGTACCAGGCCACTGATAAGAAAATCCAAGTCCTGAATCCCATGTCTTAAGCAGACCACTTTGAAGCTCTATTTTCAGTCTCAGACCCCTGCTAGGTAAGCTCCACCTAGCTTACAAGGCCTCAAATAACCATGTCCTGTGTGAAATTTTCCAAGTTCACAAAATACGCAACTTCACAAACACTGACAACAGAGACCTACATTTTTACCACAACATAAACAGACATGCTAGTGAGATAGCTCTGCAAAATAATCTCCCTTCTCTGGAATAAACTACCCATTCAAATAAAATAAATAATAAATAGCTCCTCATCCCTCTTCAAACTCTAACTGGATGAATGCATAGGAAAGTACAGTTGTGTACACTTACCATAAATGTAGATGTTTGAGTGTATTCACTGTTGCAGTCATCACATTTGGGTTATCCTGCCAGGGGTAGCCCTCAGTTTGCCCGAATACCAGAGGCTGCTGTCGGTTGCTGTCATTCCAGGACTGAAGTCAGGTTGTCAGTGATATAAAATCATGTAGCCAACACCATTACATCAGTTTTTCTTGCCCCAACTGTCAGGAGCCCCCAAATAGGGAGCTAGGTTATGGTGGAAGAACACCACCAGTAGAAAGTAAATACCAAAAATTCCTTTAAGGAGAGAGGAAGAGAGAGAGAGAGAGAGAGAGAGACAAGGGGGATGGAAGGGGGGAACCAGGACTGCAACAGTGAATACATCTATATTTATAGTAAGTGTACACAACTGTACTATGTTCTTCGTGTTTCACTGTTGCAGTCATCACATTTGGGTTGATTCCCAAAGCTAAAGAAGAGGGTGGAGGCAGTCAAGAAGACTGGGGGCTGGTTAGGATGCCATGCAAGACTGCATTGGCAAAGCCTGCCCTAGATTTGGAGAAGATAGGCAGGTGGTAATACTTGGTGAAGGTATGAACAGAAGTCCATGTTTCAACCTCCAGGATGTCCCTGGTGGAGACCCCGCTGAGAAAAGCTGTAGAGGTGGAGGTTGCCCTGGTAGAATGTGTCCTGATCCTCTTTGGGGGTGGTTTCCCATGCTGTTTGTAGTAGAAATGGATGCAGTCTGCTATCCATTTGGATATTGTTTGGATATGGCCTTGCCCTCTGCCCCTGCTGCAAAGCTGACTAGCAATTGGTCAGTTTTTCTAAAATATTTAGTTCTATCCAGACAGAATCTGAGCTGTCTGTGCACATCTAGAGTGTGCAGAATCATTTCCCCCTTGTTTTGTGGGTTAGGAAAAAAGGTGGGCAAATGAATGGATTGGTTGAGAGCCACACTGGACACTAATTTAGGCATGAAGGAGGGGTTAGTCCTGAGGGAGATGCTGTCAGCATGGAAAATGATGAGGGGCTCTACAGCCATGAGTGTTTGTGGCTGTGAAATTCTTTTAGCTGAATTGATGGCCAGGGAATTGTTATGGTTAGGCTTGTATAGGCCCTAGGGGCGATAGCCTAGTACCAACCTATGAACCTATGAAGCTAGACTGAATTCCAAGAGAGGAATTTTAACTCTGCTGAAGCTGCAAGTTCAAAGGGTGGTAGGGAGAGCTATTCCAACATAATGTTAAGGTCCCAAGCTGGGGTAGGAGCTTTTTCTGGGTGGCCTTAAGTTGTTAGCCGCTCTCAGGAAATGTTTGATGAGAGGGTGTGAGAAGACAGGTGGCTCTGTGCTGTAAAGAGCAGAGATGGCAGAGGCATGAATTTTAATAGAAGAGAAGGATAGACCTCTGTGCAGCAGGTCTGCTAGGTAATTCAGGATGAGAGGTAGCGAGGGCTGTGCTGTTTTGGCTCCCTTAGCCTGGATCCAGGTGCAAAACCTTTTCCACTTGTCAGCATAGGATATTCTAGTGCTGGGGTGTCTGGCCTCACCTATAACAGCTAGGACTTGTTTGCTTAGGCCAGCAGTTTGAGGAGAGGTCAGGGAATAAGCCAGGCTGCCAGGTTGAGGGTCTGCAATTGGGGAATGCATGAATTCTCCACTCTTCTGGGTCAGGAGTGTTGGGATCTGAGGTAGGTGCCATGGTGGCAGGGGTGACAGACTGAGCATCAGTGGGTACCAGTGCTGGCGTGGCCAGTCTGGGACAATCAGGATTGCCCATGGTTTTTCCTCCCTTATTTTGAGCAGTACCCTTGAAATGAGTGGTAGAGGGGGAAATGCACAGACCGAGAGGTTTACCCACTGAAAAGATAGAGCATCCACTTTCCAGGCCTTGCTGTGAGGTTCCCTGGTGCTGATGATTGGAGTGGGAGGCAAAGAGATCCACCTTTGGGGTGTCCTATTTCTGGGTTACAAGGGTGTAGGTTCTGTAGTCTAGCTGCCACTCATGTGGGTCTAGCAGGTTTCTGCTTAAGCTGTCTGCCAGAGAGTTTAGGGAACCTGGCAGGAATTGTGCTAGCAGGTGTAGTTGCATGGCTGAATCCATGTGCCAAAGGGTCATGCTGAGCCTGCAGAGAGGATAGGAGTGAGTCCCTCCCTGCTTGTTGATAATACCACATCACTGTGGTGTTGTATACTTTGATCAGTAGAGGCCTCAGAGAGAGAAGGGGTCTGAAAGCTGTCAGGGCATGCTGAACAGCTAGCATCTCTTTTTTGTTGATGTGCAGCTATATTTGATATTTGATTTGGGATCCAATGGCCCTGAATGCACCTTCTGTCCAGGTGTGCACCCCAGGCATAGTCTGATGCGTCTGTAGTGAGGGTCTGGGCAGCGTGGGTTTGTCCCTTGTTGTGGCTGCATGCTGCTGCCCACCAAAGAAAATCTTTCCTTAGACAAGGCATCATTGGAATGATAGTTTCCAGGTCTTGAGAGTGTTGACACCAAAGGCTTTTTAGGTACCATTGTAATTTCCTCATATGCAGTCTGGCATATGGAAGGAGTAGCATGCTGGAGGCCATGAACCCTAGAGCTTGCAGGATTTTCCTTACGGATAACTGGGTTCTGGTGACTAGCTGAGAGAAGTAGTCTGTCAGGTAAGGCTTGTTTTTCAGGAGTAACGATGCTGTGTCCAGGCTTGCTCCCAGGAATACAATTTTTTGTGAGAGTACTAGTTTTGATTTAATTTCATTGATAGTATACCCCAGGGAGGTCAGTAGCTCCTTTACCAAGTTCAGGCACTATGACAGCTTTTCCTGTCTACCTGAAGCAGGCAGTCGTCTAAGCAGGGGTAAATTTGAATATTTCTTTGTCAGCAAAAAGCAATGGCCAGAGCCAGACATTTTGTGAAAACCTTGGGAGCAGTGGATAAGCCAAAGGGAAGCTCAGAGAACTGAAAGTGCATAGATCCTGCCTTGAAACGTAGATATTTCCTGCAAGATTCCCTGATTGGGATGTGCAGATAGGCCTCTTTTAGGTCTAGGTTGGCTAACCAACATCCTTGGAAAGCACAGAAAGAAGCTGCTGGAGGGTGAGCATTTTGAATTTTGGTATCACCAGAAAGGTGTTTCGCATGTGATAGATAGAGGATTAGTGCCAGGTGCTCTCTTTTCTGGGTACCAGGAAGAGTCTGGAATAAAATCCTTGGCCTATTTGGTCTGCAGGTACATGCTGTATTGCCCTCATGGAGAGCAGGAAAAGGACTTGCTTTTTGGCCTCTGCCCACTAGTTTGGAGGAAGATCTGGGAACCCTTTTGGGGTTGGTAGAGTGTGGAAATAAAATCTGTATCCCTGGGACACTATTTTGAGGACCCATTGGTCGTTGGTAACAGAGGCCCAGTTGTTTGCATGGAAGGAGAGTTTTCCTCCTAGGGCCACAAGCAGGTGGGCAGAAGTAAGGGGTGGAGGTGTAAAGTCATTGTGAGTTCTTACCATAAGGGGGTGGGGCTTAGCACTCCAGGTCTTTGAAGAGGAGGAACTCCATTGTTTAGATCTCTGCTTCTCCTGGGTCTACTGTCTGGGGGGTCTGCTTCCCCTGTGTCTGGGCTGAGCAGGCCTGGAGGGGGCTGGAAAGGACCAGTGCTTGGAGGGGTAATGCCTACTGAACCTCGGAGGCTGGACTTGTAAAAAGTGTTTAACTGTCTGCATAGATTTAACTTTTTCTTCCATCTTTTTTAAGACCTCTTCTGCCTTGGTGTGAAACAAACTGTCTTTGTTCAATGGTGTGTCCAATAATTTTGATTTGACATGGTCTGGCAAGGTCTGTTCCTTAAGCCAAGCATGTCTTCTAAGGACAGAACTAGTGACTGCTGCCCTGCAAGATGCTTCTAGGGCGTCAAAGCCACATTGCAATGTGCGCTTATTAATTTGACTTGCAGAATGCATAAGCTCTTGTAATTCTTTATTTTCTGCAAAAGCAGCAAAGGAAGATTTTTTTTGTGTGAGGAGTTCCATGGTATGCTGCTGATATTTCAGCATGTGGAACTGACAATACAGTTCTCTAATAGCAAGAGTAGCAGAAGTGTATAATTTTTTACCCCATCTGTCTAAAGCTCGGGAATCTCTGTCTGAGGGGTGGGATTCTTAGCTGAGGGCACCTTAATTCCTTTATGTCCTTGAGAGATGACCTCTGGGTCAGCAGTAGGATTTTTGAAAAGGAATTTGTGAGAGTCAGGGACTCTGTAGTACCTGTCAGGTTTCCTGGGAGCAGGAGGAAGGGTGTCAGGAGTTAAACTAGATTCCATAAAAACATCATCAACAACATCCAGGACAGGAGGAATGGCCAACGATCAGTGCTGTGGTAAATCTAAGAATTCCCCGAGTCTCTTTTTTGACTGAGGGTAGTCTTGACATTCCCATTGGGAATGCTCCCTTAAACTAAGAAGGGTTTCACCAAATGAAAAATCCTCAGGTGGAGAGGCAGAAGGAATGGATTCCTCTGCATCAGAATCCTCATAAGCAGAGAGGGGTTGCATGTCTTCATATTCAGAAGCATCAGAGTCATCGGACTCCTGTTCAGATAAAACTACTGAGGACAAGTCTCTTTTTCTTTTGGAAGGGGTAGCCTGGCTTCCCCTAATAAGCATAATAAGGTCTTCCACCATTTTAAGCATTTGAGATTGAGGCAAGGAAGCAGGTGCCTGAGCTTGGGTTGTCATTTTTTTGGGGTGTAGTTCGTACCCTGGGCCTTAGAAACTCGTAGTTTTAGAAAGAACTGAAGATGCGAAAGAAGTCATTGGTTTGAGTCGTGTATCGTTAGTGAGAAGTACTTCCTCAAAAGCCAGTGCCTGCTCAACGGCTCCGGATCCATCGAAGGTACAGACATCCACAGGATCCTTAGTCTAAGAAGAGTCTCGTGGCATACAGGACTCCAAAAGGGTCTCGGCAGCAGCCTGCGAATCCAGAGAAGCAGGCATCAGGGGCTGTGAAAGCACCTCACTGAGGACTGTGAACTGACAACTAGCTTAACAGAAGCGTTGGCAGTTTTGGACCTGTGCGGTCTGTCTCTGTCTTTATTCTTACATATTTTTGGAAGATCGGTAGTCGGATGGCTCACCGAAGCCATATCGGAATTCAAGGACTGAGAGCAAAAATATCTAGCTATAAGGGCCCGATGATGTATAGTTCTGGCATTGAACAAGGCATAAAATCGACAGCAAGGGATGTCATGGTCTGGGCCTAAACAGGTGACGCAGTAAGAATGGAAGTCTTGGTGTGGTATTTGCTGTCCACAGGGGAGACAACTGTTAATTTTTTCTGACATCGGTTAGAGCAAGAAAAAAGGATCCCCAATGAGGTACTTAGCTTTAGAAGACTTCAACTTCAATTTGGAAACGAAAACTCAGGTAGCGGCTGACTGGCACTCGTGCGAACTGCTTCTGCTTCGGGCTCCTCGGCAAGAAAGACTGATGTAATGGGGTCGGCTGCCTGATTTTACACCACCGGCGACTTGATGTCAGTCCTGGAGCTACAGCAACTGATGCAGAAATACTAAGCTTCTGGTATTCAGGTTAACTGAGGGCTACCCCTGGCAGGATAACTCAAATGTGATAACTGCAACAGTGAAACACAAAGAACATCTGCAAATACACACACCGTCCAGAATGTGAAGAGATCTCTCTTCCCCAATTTCCATTGCACTGAAGCAGAGACAGATGACTGGTTCAGAGAAACCAATTAAAATGCATTAAGGCAAAAGCAAGGATCCATCATTAACCCTAATCCCATGAAAGACAAGACATGGTTTTCTCTCCAAATGCTTTGGAACTTAAGATGTCCTGTGTGAAATTGTCCAGGTTCACAACATACGTAAAGTACAGTTTTGTACCTACCATAAATGTAGATGTTCGAGGATCCACATTGCTGCAGTCCTAACTATTGGGTAGTCCGCTGTCCAGTCGGCCCGAATACGAAAGTATATGGCTGACGCCGGTCAGGGCGCATTAGACTGACGTCAGTACGTCAGGGTACTAATGCGCATGACCGACGTCATATCCTCAGTCTTTTCTTGCCCCAGATGTCAGAAGACCCTGAAAAGCTAAGGCCAAAACCAAAATTCCAAACATACCTGCACCAAAATATGTACAATATATACAAAATTACCAGAATATAACCTCACCTACACAACCACCCTTAAACACAGAGGGAAGGAGGGAGGGTAAATTGGACTGCAGCAATGTGGATCCTAACATCTACATTTATGGTAGGTACAAACTGTACTATGTTCTTCATTCCACATTGCTGTAGTCCTAACTATTGGGTAGAATCCCAAAGCAGAGGTAAGGAGGCTGGCAAATCATAAGGAAGCAGGAACTGACAACATGCCTTGCAAAATAGCTGTGGCAAAACCAGCCCTAGACTTAGAGTAGAGAGGAAGGTGATAATGCTTAGAGAAAGTATGCACTGAACTCCAAGTAGCTGCCTCCAAAATATCCTTAGTGGCCACCCCTTAGAAATGCTGTAGAAGTGGCAGTAGCCCTAGTGGAATGAGGCCTAATTCCAGCTGGAATCTCCTTGCCATGATGGGAATAACAAAATGCAATGCAAAACCCAATCCACCTAGAAATAGTTTGTTTTGACACAGGCTTGCCCTGTAACCCAAAGCAAAAGAAACAAACAACTGCTGAGACTGCCTAAAATCCTTAGTCCTGCTCAAATAATAACGCAATTGCCTGTGTACATCTAAAGTGTGCAAAATCTTTTCCCCTTTATTTTGGGGATCTGCATAAAAAGTAGGCAAATGAATAGTTTGGTTTAAAGCCACACTAGAAACCACCTTAGGCATAAAGGATTAGTACGTAAAGATACCCTATCCTTATGAAAAATCAAAAAAGGCTCTACCGCCATAAGGGCCTGCAACTCAGAAACCCTTCTTGCAGAAGTAATGGCCAACAAAAAAGCAGTCTTCCATGACAAATATTTCAATTCAGCAGTAGCCGCAGGCTCAAAAGGTTGTAGAGGAGGAATGTCTGGCATGCCTTTGAAAGGAGGCATGGTATGGAAATAAAACCTGTAACCGCGGTGAATGATATCCAGAACCCATCTGTCTTGGGTAATTAAATCCCAATTTTCTTTGAAAAGAGACAGCCTTCCTCCCAAAGGTGCTGCCAGGCGAGAATGTACTGGCAGCTGAAAAGGCAGGTCATTGGGTCTGCTTACGAAAGGACTGACCCCTGCCCTCACCAGAAGTCTGAGCAGGGGAACTCCCTGTCCTAGGCCTAAAAGAACCTTGAGCTCTGCCCCTACCACGTCTAGACCTACCCCTAGACTGGGAATCATAAGCAGGATAAGTCCATCCCTTAGTAGGCCAATTTCTACTAAACTGGAGGCTGCACCTGCAAAAATCCTTAACAGTTTGCATAGACTTAGCCTTGTCCTCCATTTTCTTTAAGACTGCTTCCACAGGCGAACCAAACAACACATCAGACTGCAAAGGAGCATCCAAAATCCTTGTTTTAACATGCTCAGCTAAATTCTGATCTCTCAACCAGGCATGCCTCACGAAGAACAGAACCAGTGGCAGCCACCTCGAGGAGGCCTGCACAGCATCAAAACCACATTGCAAGGAATGTTTACCCACCTGTTCAGACACATGAACTAAATCCTGCAACTCTTTACACTCAATACCTTCTGCCAGAGCATCCACCTTAGATTTCAATTGTGAAAGGAGATAATTCTGATATTTTAACATGTGAAACTGACAATTCAACGCTCTCATGGCTAAAGTGGAAGAAGTATACACTTTCTTTCCCCATCTATCCAAAGCCCTTGCCTCTTTATCAGGAGGAACAGGATTTTTAACAACAGAGGCCTTCACACCTTTAGGCCCCTGAGAGACAGTTTCGGGTCTGCCCTAGGACTCTTAAAAGATACTTATGAGCTTCAGGCACCCTATAGTACCTATCCGGTTTAACTGGGGCAGGAGGCAAAGAATCAGGATTGAGGGAAGCCTCTGCAAAAACATCTTCCACCACATTCAGAACAGGAGGTATAGCTAAAGGCCTATGCTGGGGTAAAAAAAGAATTCCCTAAGCCTCTTCCTGGAATCAGAGAAATCTTGACCTTCCCATTTAAAATGCTCCTCATGGAATGCAGAGTCTCTGAAAATGAAAAATCCTCAGGAGGAGAAGCTGAAGGAGTAGAATCATCCACATCAGAATCAGAATAAGGAGGATACTCCTGCAAGTCTTCAGCCGAAGACTCAGAAGCCTCCGAACATTGCTCAAAACTCTCAAACTCAGGTTCCACCCTAGGCCTCTTATCAGGAGGGGGCATAGAACCTCTAATCATAGTAATCAAATCCTCTGCCATTTTAAGCATATGTTTCTTAGGCAAAGACCCTGAAGCACTAGGAGAAACCCCCACTGAAGTTAAACTTGGCCTGCCTCTCAAAGAAGCCTTGGAAACAGAAGGGAGGATCTAAGCACCTTAGGAAGAGAGGGAAGAACAGCCACCTGAGAAGCCCCCTCAGCCTGGCCTACTTCCCGCGAGGATACATCCTGTAACAGTAAAGTCTCTCCCTGAGACTCCAAAGAAACACCTGGCAAAACCTCCGGCTCCACTGAGCCTTCTAAAGATCCGACGCCTGGGACTGTCGGTTCTTCCACTCTAGGCTTTGCTGCTTTGTCCTTGCGCTTTTGGTCAAGCGGCCGGAGCCTCCGACGGCATTTTATAATTACAACGCTTCCCAAAACTAACCTGGCACAGTCTAACCTTCTCTTAATAGTGCGTTTTGTTAAATCTAGCACAAGAGCGGCATCCAACAACGCCGTGCTCAGGCCCTAAACAAGGTATACACAAAGTATGGTAATCCCTATGAGGTATCTGTTTCCCACAAGAAATACAGTTATTCACTTTTTCTGACATCCGGTTAAAGACTGAGGCAAGAAAAACCAAAATATTCTAACGGGTACTTAGCCAACTTTGATTCGGTCTGAAACTCTGACCTCAGAAACTTTCAGAACGCCAACCTGCACTCGCAAAATTGCTTCTGCATCGGACCATGCGGCAAAAAGGACTGAGGATATGACGTCGGTCATGCGCATTAGTACCCTGACGTACTGACGTCAGTCTAATGCGCCCTGACCGACGTCAGCCATATACTTTGGTATTCGGGCCGACTGGACAGCGGACTACCCAATAGTTAGGACTGCAGCAATGTGGAATGAAGAACATCTTCACAAACACTGATAATAGAGACCTAAATTTCCACCACAACATAAGCAGACATGCTGGTGAGATTGATCGCTCTCAAACAGAATCTTCCTTATCTGGAATAAACTATCAGTCCATATTAAAAAAAAAAAAATAACAATAACTAGCTCCCTATTCCCTCTTCAAACTCTAACCAAAGACAAAATAAATCACCAAAGCCGTTGAACTTCAAAGCACCAGAAATACAGTCCAAAAAATAAAAGAAAGAAGTCAAACGCTCTTAAATAAAGAATGTTAATAAAATAACGCTTTCAAGTAAAAACTCTTCATCAGTGTTTAAAACTCAAGGTCACTGAGAACCTTTTTAAACAACCTGCAGCCAATTAGTTAAAACAATCAATTAACTCATTAAAATACTTTAAAGCACCCATACAAAAATTCACTGCAGTATTAGCTTAGGTCTTCCATATCCTAGCTTACTAAAGCATTTATATAACACCATGTTTATCTTTCAGAATAGGTTTGATAATAAGTTGTATTCAGTCCAGGAAAATGGTCTGCTCAAAAAAAAATATCCATTTATATTCACACAGTTCTGGTTTATTAATGGTATCTCCCCCATTTTCATGCATACAGATAAAGTACAGTTTTGTACCTACCATAAATGTAGATGTCCGATAGGTATGCATCTGCAGTCATAACATATGGGTTGTCCTGCCTCAGGCAGCCCTTCGGTCGGCCGGATTCCAAAGTCTGGGTCTGGCCTCGGCTGATGTCGCACTTTCCCCGACGTCAGAGTGTCTGGGGTATAAAAGCATCAGCAGACACCATTTTCCTCAGTTTTTCTTGCCCCAGATGCCAGGTGCCCTCTAGGAAGGCTAAATTTGGATAAAGGCTGAAAAGTTCCAAATATTTGCAAATTATGTACATATATAAACAAACAAACAAATACACCACAATAGATTCCCCCAGCTAGCTGAAAGAGGGGTAAGCACCCTAGGAATACCACAGAGGGGAAGGAGGGTGGGTAATCCTGACTGCAGATGCATACCTATCGGACATCTACATTTATGGTAGGTACAAAACTGTACTATGTCCTTCAAGGATGCATCTGCAGTCATAACATATGGGTAGAATACCATAGCCAATCTGGGGGAGGAGGTACTAAGAGAATTATGGTGCAGTTAAGATCCTCTGCAGTACTGCAGTTGCAAACCCTGCTCGGGATCTGGAGTATAAAGGTAGATTGTAATGCTTGGCAAATGTATGCACGGAGCTCCAAGTAGCAGCTTCTAAAATGTCCTTGGTAACCACCCCTCGTAGGAAAGCTGTAGTGGTGGCTGTGGCCCTTGTGGAGTGAGGCCTGATATTTTCAGGAACTGTCTTTCCATGAAAGGAGTAGCAAAAACGAATGCAATTTCCTATCCATTTTGAAATTGTCTGTTTGGAAATTGCTCTTCCTTGCACCCCAGTTGCATATGCTACAAAAAGCTGGTCAGTTTTTCTGTTAGTTTTAGTTCTGTCCAAATAGTAGCGTAGTTGTCTGTGTATATCCAAGGTGTGCAAAAGTTTTTCCCCTTTGTTCTGTGGGTTAGGGAAGAACGTAGGCAAGTGAATAGCTTGGTTCAAGGATACCCTAGATACCACCTTTGGCATGAAAGTAGGATTGGTTCTCAGTGACACTCTATCCTGGTGAAAAATAAGAAAAGGCTGCACTGCCATTAATGCCTGTAACTCAGATACTCTTCTTGCTGAAGTGATTGCCAGAAGGAATGCAGTTTTCCAAGATAAAAACTGGAGGTCTGCTGAAGCTGCTGGTTCAAAAGGAGGTAGTGTCAGTTTTTCCAGCACAAAATTTAGATCCCATGCAGGTAGGGGGGTCTTCTTGGAGGTTTAACATTTTTGATCCCTCTCAAAAATTGCCTGAGAAGAGGGTGTGAGAAGATAGGTGGATCCATATTGTACCCTGCTGAAATTGCTGAAGCATGAATCTTAATGGATGAATAAGACAGGCCATTGTGGAACAATTCTGCTAAGTATTCTAGGATGTGTGCTAGGTTTGCCACTGTGACATCTTTGCCCTTTGATGCGCTCCAAATGAGAAATCTCTTCCATTTAGCTGAGTATGCCTTTCTTGTGGAAGATCTGCGAGCCTCCAGGATAATGTCCTTCACCCTCTGAGATAAAACGGTTTGGTTGGGCTTTAAGGAATCTTCCAGGCAGTTAGCTGCAATGTTTTCAAGTTGGGATGCAGGGTCTTGAAATTGTTCTGCGTTAGAAGAAGAGGCCATAGGGGAAGAGGCCATGAGTTTGCCTGAGACATGCTTCTCAATAGCGGGTACCAATGTTGTCTTGGCCAGTCCGGAGCTACTCGTATGACTTTTGGCTGTTCCTCCCTGATCTTCAGTAGAACCTTGTACATCAATGGGAGAGGTGGAAAGGCATATACTGTTAGGGCATTCCAGCTGAAAGAGAGAGAGCCACCCTCCAGGCTTGTGGGTGGTATGTCCTTGAGCAGAATTTCTTCAGTTGGTGGTTGAGTGGGGAGGCGAACAGATCTATCTCTGGGATTCCCCATTTCTTTGTTATGAGTTTGAAGATGTCTGGATGCAGCATCCATTCGTGTGCATCCATGGTAGTTCTGCTTAAGCTGTCTGCTAGTGTATTCTCTTTTCCTGGTACGAATTTGGCCTACAGCTGGATATTGAGATTCAGGCATAGGTTCCACAGATTCATAGCCATCCAGCATAGAGGGTAGGAATGTGTGCCTCCCTGTTTGTTTATGTACCACATGACCGTGGTGTTGTCTGTCCGTATTAAGAGATGCCCTTGCTGGAGGAAGGGTCTGAATGCCTCGATTGCGTGTCTTACTGCCAGCATTTCCTTTTGGTTTATGTGCATGCTTAGCTGCCCTTGAGGCCATAGGCCTTGGATACGTTTGTCCTCCATGTGTGCTCCCCATCCTCAGTCTGAGGCATCCGTGGTGATGGTCTGCCTTGTTTTTGGTTTGTTGAAAGGCAACCCTCTGTTGGACTGGCAGGCCTGAGCCCACCACAGAATTCCTTTTGAAGGCATGGAATGATTTGAATCATGGTTTCTAGACTGTGACTGTGTTGAGACCATACATTCCTTAGGTACCAGTGTAATTTCCTCATATGCAACCTGGCATGTGGAATTAAAATTATGCAAGATGCCATGTAACCCAGGGCCTGCAGGACTTTCTTTGCAGTAAGCTGAGTTTGTCTTGTCAGAGTCATGAAGTAATCTGGAAGTTGTTTTTGTTTTTCTTCTGTGAGAAAAGCCATCTGAGTGATTGTGTCCAGATCCGCACCCAAAAGGTTATCCTTTGGGATGGTACTAGTCTTGACTTTTGGATGTTGACTGTGTATCCCAAGGTTTGTAGCAGGTGTATGGCATAGGCCAAGTCCTTTAACAATTTTTTCTTGTTGTCCGCTTGTATTAGGCAGTCGTCCAGGTATGGATAAATTTGAATTTCCTGAAGTCTGCAGTGTGCAATTACTGATGCCAGGCATTTCGTGAATACTCTGGGCGCAGTAGATAAGCCAAAGGGCAATGCTGAGAATTGATAATGCTCTGATCCTGCAAGAAATCTGAGGTGCCTTCTGCAATCTGGTCGGATAGGGACGTGCAGGTATGCCTCCTTGAGATCTAGAGTCACCTGCCAAGACTCCTTGCCCAACGTGGGAAGAAGTTGCTGTAGGGTCAGCATTTTGAATTTTGGCACAATGAGATAAGTGTTCAGTGCGGACAGGTCGAGTATAGGCCTCCATTGGTTTTCTTTTCTTGGCACAAGGAATAGTCTGGAGTAAAATCCTTGGCCTTGTTCTGTAGATGGTACCCTTTCTATAGCTTTCATCTGAAGTAACTTGTTGATTTGTCTTAAAGCCTCTGCCTTCTGGTTTGGTGGAAGGTTTGGCATTCCGCCTCTTTTTGGCAAAGTATGGAAGTGAAACCTGTATCCTTTGTCTATTATTTGCAATGTCCATGTATCCTTTGTAATGCAATGCCAGTTTTTCGAGAATAAAGCCAGCTTTCCGCCCAAGGGTGCTTCCAGTTGATCCCTGGTAGGCGGAATCAGAGTCAAGTCATTGTGTCTGTCCTGTAGTAGTGGTAGTAGTTGTAGCTGTTGCACTACTCCTCTGGTTGGCAGGCTGCCACTGACGGCCTCTCTAGGCCCTTGATTGACCTCTGCCTCTAGGGCGTCTGTTTCTGCCTCTCTGTGCTCTGGAGGAATCTGGAAAGGACCAATTCTTTGTAGGCCAGTTTCTACTGAACCTCGGAGGTTGAACTTGCAGGAAATCTTTAACTGTTTGCACAGATTTTGCTTTTTCTTCAACCTTCTTTAGAATCTCCTGTGCAGGGGAGCCAAATAAATGCTGTTTCTCCATTGGAGCATCGAGGAGTTTAGCCTTGACCTGGTCTGGCAAAGATTGCTCCTTCAGCCAGGCATGCCTACGAATTACTGCCCCAGTCATAGCTGATCTAAATGAAGCCTCCAGTGCATCATAGCCACATTTTAAGAAATGATTACTGACCTGTTGTGAGTTGTGTACCAAATCCTGAAGGGATTTATGGTCTAAGGGTTCAGGTGAAGAAAGTTTCTTATTTAGCTGATCTAACAAAAATTCTTGGTACTGTATCATATGGAATTGACAGTTTAATGCCCTGGCAGAAAGAGTAGCAGATGTATAAACCTTTTTTCCCCATCTCTAATGCTCTAGACTCTCTTTCAGAGGGTAGGGGATTTTGACAGTAGTGGCTGCAACCCCTTTAGGGCCCTGAGAAATAGTTTCTGGGTCTGCAGCATGGGCTTTATACAGGTGGAAGTGAGAATCCGGGACCCTGTAATATCTGTCAGGTTTGGCGGGGGCCGGAGGAAGAGAATCAGGTGCAGTACTGACATCATTGTACACATCATCAATTACAGTTAGAACCGGAGGTATAGCTAAGGGCCTATGCTGGGGCAAATGCAAAAAGGTCCTTAATCTTTTTCTAGAATCAGAGAAATCCTGACCCTGCCATTGAAAGTGTTCTCTCCCCAAAGGAAAATTCTTCAGGGGGGAGGCTGAAGGGATAGATTCTTCTGCATCTGAATCCTCATAAGGCGAGTAGGCCCCTTCCTGGTGGTCTGACAAATCAGATCCATCTGTGGAGTAATCTGAGGAGTGAGGTTCAGAGGGGTCAGTCCTGGGCCTTTTGTCTGGAGGAGGTTGGGAGGCCCTGTCTGGGTGAGGTTGGGAACCCCTAATTAAGGAGATAAGGTCCTCAGCAAGACTGAGGATCTGAGAACTAGAGGAAGGCCTCTGGGATGTAGATTTGGCAGGCAAAGCTTTTGAAAGTTTGGCAGCTTTAGCCCTGGAGAAGGCCTTAATATACATAGAAGCTGGGGGTCTAGCTGCCCCACGTACAGGGGTAGAAATGTCCAAAGGTATGGTGTCGGACAAATCCTGAACACTAGCTTCGGTAGGGAGTTCTGAAGCCGACTCAGCCGGGGCCTCTCTGGCCTCGGTGGTCGGTGGTATGGTTTCGGTAGTAGGAATAGCCGTGGACTCTGTTTCAGCTGAAACCAAGACACTCGCGGTAGGCCTAGCCGTGGTTTCAGCCGAAACCGCGGGCCATGAGTGTCGGTCCTTTTCCTTGTGTTTTTTGACCATATGCGTAGTCGGAGTCTCCGACGGCATTTTATAAGCAAAATCGGTTCCAAAAAACTCCTCTGCAAACTCCGACCGACGTCTAAGAGTCCGTCAGTTGAAGGAGGCACAGGCTAAACAAGCTGATACGTCGTGTTCTGGGCCTAAGCAAGGAAGGCAGTAAGAATGGAAATCCTTATGAGGTATTTGTTTCCCACAAGTTAAACAATTATTTACTTTGTCTGACATCGGCTGAGGCAAGAAAGAGTCCCCAATGGGGTACTTAGCTTTTTTCGAAGTCTTCGGTAGCTGAAATCTCTGGATCTGACCAACCGGCACTTGCGAATAGCTTCTGCTTCGGGCACCGCGCGGCAAGAAAGGCTGAGGAAAATGGCGTCAGCTAATGCTTTTATACCCCAGACACTCTGACGTTGGGGAAAGTGCGACATCAGCCGAGGCCAGACCCAGACTTTGGAATCCGGCCGACCCAAGGGCTGCCTGACGCAGGACAAACCATATGTTATGACTGCAGATGCATCCTTGAAGGACATCTTGTAAAATCCTGAACTTGAATCTATGTTCCATACCTTCACTAAATATATGCTTTGCTAAAGCATTAGTTAACACATTTCTACATATATCTGAAAGGTGACTGCTTATTCTTTTAGTTTTTTTATTGGTTTTACCAATAAAAAACAATTACATTGTATACAACGAGCGAAGTATACCACATTTTCAATAGTACAGGTCCCTCTTGCTCTAAAGGAGAAACTTTCTCCACTTATAGGATGTTTAAAGAATCTATCAGTACAGATATCACTACAATGGACACAATTATAACAATGAATAGTTCCCATTTTATACATATATCAGTCTTAAGATGCCTTTTGTTACTAGCATCCTTATAACAAAGAAATTGTTTTAGTTCTTTTCTCTTTTGTATACAAAGTGTGGTCTCTCTCCTATGTTTGTCTTTTCAGCTTTTCCCAGTTAGGGGTCGCCACAGCGGAACTCCGGTCCACTAATGACTGGCAGTTGATTTTTATGGTGGCAAGTTGCCAGCCCAACGCCCAACCTTCAGCAAAGGCACATCCATTCACGCATGTCTTTCGGAAGCCACTCGACCGTGACCACAAATCTCTTGGTTGGAAGTTAGTATCATCCATTTCCTTCTAATTATGTCTCTAATAGCATCAGAATGTCAGTTATATTTCATAATGTAGTTAACTTGACAATATTTCCCTTATTTATGTCTCATGGACCTACAGTATCTACTTTATTAGAAAAGTAAGGTTTAGCTATGTCTTCTCTCAGCTGTTTCACAATTTTAGATACATTAACAAGAGGTACATCATATCCTTTATTCTTAAAATCAGATGCCATGTTTTCCATTTCACTAATAAATGCTCCTTCCTTAATGCTCAATCTACTGGCTCTCATGAATTAGCACTTGACAATACCACTAAAAACGTGTCTGGGATGCATGCTTTCTGGATGAACATATCTACCTGCTTATACCTTTTTCCTATAGATGGCAGTACTAAATATGGAACCTTCTTTACTAATAGTAACAGCTAGGAAATTGTTTCCATTGATGTATTTACTACAAACTGTAAAAATTCAGTGCTAAATTGCAAATAGACAAAACTCTCCAGCTCAGAAAATGAGCCATTCCATAACAGAAAAATATCATCCACAAAATGTTTACAAAATAGCAGTTTACTATTTCTAAATTCATCACTTTGCTCCTTGTAGATAAGTTGTTCTTCCCATCTTCCTAGAACCAAACTGGCACAGGTGTTAAGAGATGGGAGTACCCATCACTACACCTCGTCTCTGATGGTAATGTGTGTTATTAAAGCTAAATATATTATTTTCAAGGACACATTCAAGCACTGAGCATAACATTTTGACTTTATATTTATTTAATTCACTGTGTTTAGTTAAACATTCTCTTATAGCATCCACTTCATAGGAATTGGGGATAACAGTGAAGAAGGGATTTGATGTCCAGTGTAACCAATAAAATGTCACTAGATATATTATCGGAGCACCATGCATTTAAAGTTAACAAAAAATTTTGAGTATCCTTAATAAAGCTATGACAGAAATTCAGCATGGAAACCAACTATTTGTCCACATAGAAATGTCTGCTGTTACCCATTTTTTACCAGACACAATTGGTCTCATTGTGGGTTTACTTAAACATTTATGTATCTTAGGTAGCCCGTTCGACTAGCATTGTCACCTTAAAGCAAGAGGTTCTCCTGTTCGATTCTCGGCTGGAGCACCTTCTGTGTGGAGTCTGCATGTCCTCCCTGCGGTCGAGTGACGCTAAAGACATGCAGGTAGGTGCGAGCGTGAATGGGCGTGCCTTCTTTGAAGGTTGGGTGCTGGGCTGGCAACTCGGCACCGTAAAAATCCACTGCCAATCATGAGCAGATGGAATTCCGCTGTGGCGACCCCTAACCGGGAAAAGCCTAAAGAGGTGAACCGTAAATAAACGGGATTGTGGGCTTGACAATGTATGGACAGTTATATGTTTCTGGTGTAATACTTGCTTCTATAAGCAATTCATATAAGAAACAATTTACTTTACTTATAACTGTATCAACAGATATCCTATGTATTACCATAAAAGTATCTGAGTCTGAAAGAAATTCTTCCATCCATTCCCTATACTGGCCACTTCCCATTACTACTATCATCCCCCCTTTGTCTGTTGGTTTAATAATAATTTGTTCATTGGTGCTCAAAGATATTAATGCATTCTGTTCTTCCTTACTAAGGTTATAAAATTTACTAACTTTCTGTTTATTAAAATATACTTCATAAATCTCTTGCTCACACATAGGTAAGAAAGCTTTAACATGGGGACTATTAAAAGGTACAAAAACACTAGATTGCTTCAAGGCAGTTTCTCTGCATTTGGCATCTTTAAACAACAACTTTAAATCTACAGTTCTTGCAAACAGTCTAAGTTCTTTAAGTAGGTCTGTTAAGTCGCCTGCTGTAGATGGCAGAAACAACAGACCTTTTGATACAACTTTAAGTTCTATTGAGTTTAATGCACAATCAGACAAATTCACCACTCACCTTTGTTGGAGTATGCTGGCAAAAAAGAATGGAAAGTTGATGGACTGACTTAAATTTGACTCTAGTGACACTTTGGACATAAAAAGTGGATTTGTCTTGAGGTCCACTCTTTCTTACTATGGAAGATCAAAAGGGGGTTGACCAAAAAGGCTTGCATGTCAGATATTCTCTTTTCTGAGGTAATGGCTACAGGATGGACATTTTATATTTGCCAAAGCAGCTTGCTAAAATGGTGGCAATATCAGCTTTTCAAGTATATAATACAGGTTTCAAGGTGGGACAGGGTCCTGGCATGGGTGATTAAGGATAAAAATTCCCTTCAAGCAGGTATTTCAAACTTTAAGAGAAGCCAAATAAAATTTCATTCCTTATTAACATTTGTTGACTGGGAAAGTCCACTGGGTCTGAGACCCATTTTCAGAAAAGCTCCACAAAGCATTACAGTGACAACAAATTTTAACATAAGCTTAAAAAGTATTACATGTTAAAGACGGAGAAGAAAACATATGTCAAAAACACAATTTACAGGATTTACATTATTCTACACAAGATGCAAGAGAAAAATACATTTCAAAATACAATTTGCAAATGAAAACTGAAAATTGCTGCTAAGAGCATTTTAAATAAAAGGTATCTTGGTCCAGCCTTGAACAATTCTAAACTGTAAGAAAGCACCATCAGTATAATGGTGATAAACTGTAATATGCCTTTAGCCCTGGCCCAAGTAGAGACAAGCTAACACAAGTTCTTCTGGTGGATGGTCCCTGTAATAACTGCCAAAACCGTTTGTGGAAAGTCTGGGAAGGTAGCTATTAAAGCAAATGGAGAAGCCATCTGGTTAACATTAGAAATTATAGATCAGGATGGAGGATTAATGGATGGGCCAATATGGCATTATAAGAATCACTTTTTTTTTTGTCCCTTCAAACCTCATTATTACCACCACGGCCCCCAATGCCCCAACCCATGCCAGGTCTACCAGCATTCTTTTACCACCCTCCCTTTCTGTCCAGGGGGCCTGGCAACTCCCATCTTTGAATGGGTGTTGATGGATAAGATAATTATGAGAATCATTATTTTTTTTTGATCCCTTTGGACCTTATTATGACCGGTCTGGCCCAGTGCCCCATGTCTATGCCAAGTCTACCAGCCATACTCCTACCCCACCACACTACCATCCTGGGGGCTCAGCCTTCTGTGCTTCTGTCCATTTTTTTGTAATATATGCCCTACCCACTATCCTTTTTCCCACCTTCCCCTCTTACTGGTCACTTTTGAGGGCAACTCCACTCTTATATCTCACCTCCCCTTAAGGAGTATCACCAATAAATTCCCCCGCCACACCCATCTGTCCCTGTTGTTCTGTCACCAGATCCGCTAATCAAACCCATGTCATTTAGGCTGTAGTCAGGGTTGTATCCCTCCATGCCACCAGAGTGGCTAGAATCACTTTATTCTTGTGTATTTTGGATCTGGATTTAGAATGGGAAAAAAAAGGCATAGAGCTGACCATATGTTTTCTCCTGAAAGTGGACGTCCTTGTTTCAACCAATAGATATAGGAATAAGAAAGACATAAAGGGTAATACTTAGCTTTGATGGGGAAGCAAGAAGATTGCAAAATTGGCGTTTTTTTTTTTTTTTAACAGAGAAATTTTTCTTGGCTATCTTGGTGCTGAGGAACCAATTTTGGGGAGGAGCAGGTATCGGATCAGCTGCTCTGCTAATGAAATTACTTCTCTTGGAATGTATATTAATACAACCTTGAAACAACCTGACTCTTTTGCCTGCTCCCAGAGTACCATAGATTCATTGCACAATGTGAGGACCACTATAATATCTGACTGAATGCCAGCAACTTTCACAGGTAAGACATTTTGAAACACAATCAATATCAGGCAAGTTGCTTCAGTATTAGCACAGGGGTTTGTATGCTTATTTTTGTGGCAATCAGGAATACTAGATGTATGACCACTGAAATACCCTCCAACCCTAGGGCAACAAATTTCTTTGCGACTGCTGCCACTGGCAGTGGAATTTCACACCGAGGACTGTATGTGCTACAGTTAGCTGTATTTAGCAGTCAATGCAAGTGAGTCTAGCGTGATCTGTAAATTTTCATCGATGGGAAAGCAATTGACTGTGTTGTGACCACTGCACTGAAATGGTCCACTATAATGATAAATGTGCAATCTGGCATACAACACCATAAGAACAGATGCTGTCACATGGACTAAGGTTTTGAGACAGCTCTCTCATGACACAGACCACGATGGAATGATTTACTGAAAACAATGCCTTAGAGTGTCAATATTCTGTCTTGTGAAGAAAGGCTCAGAGAGATGTAGCCAAGGTAAAAAAGAGATTAATAGAAAGGTTACAGACTGGTTTTTGCCAAGTTCACCAAGATCTCCAAGGGGCTAAACAGTCTAAGCACAGACTGCCCATTTTATTTTCAATTCCTGTATAGTAGGAGCAGCTAGAAGCCAGTTGCTCATATCCTGGAAAAAGTTCACATCCTACAGCTTCTGCTCATCTACCAACAATGCCATGCATTTGGGGACTACACTGAGGGCTGATGTGATACCAAATGGGAGGCTCAGTAATTGGTACTAGGCTGGCTCCTACCTGAAAGCATGAATACCTCCTGGACTCCATAGAAATAGTCGTGTGAGTAGACACATTCTTGTGGTCCACGAAGCACATCCACTTTCTTCATGATAACAAGGCATTGTATACGCTGCACAATGACGGTGCTAAAAGGTTTCTTCAAAGACATGTAGGTTTAACCCACTGGGATACAGAATGTGTGTGTGGTTCTTTTGTAACAAGCTGAAAGTGGAATAATATAATTTCTCTTCCTCCAGTGCGGCCTCCTGGATGGCTCTAATTTCCATGACTGTTATCACCTCTTTCCTTGCTGCTTAGGTTTGACTGGGTGAGATGTCTGGTAAGGTCAGCAAAGGCAAAAATATGGGTCCGTCAACAGAATTGTGTAGACTCTGGAAATCTTTCTCTTGCTAGCCTGTCTTTAATGAATTTTATCCACTGTAACAGTTGGAAGGTCAGGTGATCAAACAGTGACCCCAGAGGACAGGAAATGAAGAAAGCTTCAAGCATGCTACTACTGTTCACCTTGGGGTTGACCATGGCCTCCTGGATAACATTAGTTATCTTCCCTATCTTGGTACTGAGGAATCATTTGTGACCTCTAACAGCATTCTTCTGCTGAACCACAAGGTATTGACTCCTCTGTATTCTAGATAAACACTGCAGAAGATGACATTTTATTCCATTCAGGTGTTAGGGCTCTACCCTGCTCTTCCATGTTCTTAAGAAACGTTTTCTATTTCATCCCTGAAAGGGAAGTGAGACAGTAAGTAGGAAATCGAAGGTCTCCTTGGTATCGTCCTCAAAATCTGCCAACAAAAAACAGGCCTTTCAGCATAAGGCTATACTAAACCCAGCAGCTTTAGCCAACTTTCAGCTGCACCGAACTGCAAATTATGAAAATCATAAGGCCTGAACCTTAAGTTTGCATTTTACAGGTCCACTGTTCTGGATTCACTACAAGGGAGAGGAACAGAAGGGCTCTGTGGGGTAGAAATCTTTCATAAGGCTGCGACAGAAACATTAAGGTCTAATTTGGGAATCTACACTCAGACTGTTTCAGCCTTTGAGGGCAAGAATATACTACCTATCGTCAACAGCAATGGGGTTACTCTGTCAAGGTTGTCACCCTCAACACTGGTTGCAGCCTTTAAAATACTGACCACAGAAATGAACCACCAAGATCAATTGCTGTATGGATACGTAATCCCTCTGCAACTCCTTCTGTGATGGGCTCTGTATGCCATCTACCTTTCTCTTGCATTATGTGAAAGTACTTTCTGAACCTAGGATCCCTAGTTGTGATATTGGAGTAAAACTGTATCTGATTCCTCATTAAGATCAATAGTTAGTAAATCATGGGGAAATGGTGTGTCTAGTTTTAAAAGTGCTTTCCTGGGCCTTTCTGGTCATGGTTCTTAGAGAATGAGAAGACTCTCTTGAAGATGGTTGTCTTTTTTGTGCTACAAGCTGCAGAACAATTGGAGGGGGAAAAGCTGGTCAGCTGTTGGTATTTGGTTGCTAGTCTAAAGACCTTGCAGTAAAGTACATAGTCCCTGCTAGTACTGACACCAAAAGAGCCTACTTCCTTGGATATTTTGCAACTTATCCCATCGCAATCTTCTAGTGCAGTGGTCAAAATCTGCACACACTGAGCAATGTGTGGTCTGCATTTTATCAAGACAAATTGCACAGTGTGCACTGGTTGGTGAGACTGTCCTACCACCAACACATTTTCTAAACAAAGGCTTTGATGTCACTGCCAGATAGGACTTGCATGCCTAGATAATACTAGAGATAACAGCAATAAAAACAAACAGACAACTACATTGATGCAATCACAACAAAGAACAATGAGTCATTCACACACCAGTTCTGAATATGAAAGAAGATCCACCCACCACAGGAAAAGAATTTGCAAACGCAGGTAGGCTTGGTCTGTTTTGCAGTTGAGTGTTAGCAAAACAATAAACAGGAAAATGAGGAAGAGGGGGTGCATGATGGGAAGTGGCTGCGTGTTAGGCTGGGATCATTTTACTGGCTAAACAGTCAAAGCATGTGGCACACAGGTCTACAGTTATCGAACACGGACATCTTCTTACCAGAGCTCAACATACCTTTCCTTGCTCCATCTGCTTTACACACTAGATAATTCAAACTCCACTGCTGCATAATGCATCCTGGGAAAATGAAACCACTGTATTACCATTTATAAAAGTGCCTCATCTAAAATGTACTCAGCAACAAAGTACTGCCTTAGAATATTTATGTTAAATAACTCAGGAAGAAGTTTTACTTATAAAGAAAGATATTTACTGATTCAAGATAAAAAGATACAGCTATATAGCTCTTCTGACTGCGAGTAAAGCATCTCTTTAAAAATGAAATGCTTTCTGTACAGTTTTTTTTTTTTCAAATAAAAATCTAATTCAGATTTATTTAATCATTTTACAGAAAAACACAGCACTGGTACAATTACACAACATATACAATATAAACAGCACCATTATTTTGCCATATCAATTAAACTCTGGAGGGAGGTTGGCACCCATGTTTTTTCTCCCTGAACAAACACAACTCCTCTATCTATATAAATAACAATGCGTCCAAATGTATATAGCTGTTTTCCTTCATGCCGTTTGCCCATAAGAGGCATGAATACAATATTGTGCTCTTCTGCTTTTGTTTGGATTAAATCTTTGAAGTTCATGGGTACAGAGACAGAAGATACTCCAATTCCACGTTGAGCTACACTCTCCGCTTCCCTGCGCTCTTGCATTGCCTCATACTGGAAGTCCTTCCGCCTTTCAGTATGTGTGAGGTACGCAATGTTTTCACGTGCACCAGGTTGTGCATATGCACCTAATATGGAAAACATAAAATCATCAATAATCTTGTTTCTGCAAGTACGGAAAATTATCAATAATATTGTTTCTGCAAGTCTACTCATCTATAACATGTTATTTTTCTTAGATAATTGACTCCATGAGCAGTCAGAGTAATCCAGATGGACTTTTTCTGTCACAGCCCAGGGCATTACGTAGTTATTAGCATCAAGTGCATCGAGTGCCAGCACACAAGAGAATAGTTAACACTGTTATACATACAGTCGTCTAACTTGTCATGAACTTGTACGCATCTGTGATGAATTACAGTGCACTCACCTGCTGCAAGTATAACTGGCATCCTAATCCCAATTAGCAGACTACATAATGCATACAAAATTTTGTAAATCGATATGTTTTTCCAGTTATAGTTATATTACTGTTTAACAATTATCTTTCTCAGTCATTTGAGTTTCAGGCTTTTTGCATTATTTTATGACTTGATCTATCTCTGTTCTGGATTCTGAGGCAAAGTCACAGTAAGGTTATACTTATTAGAGTACACGTCTGGCACCCACGTTACACTTGTGACTCCTATTCCATAACCCTTCTAAACAACCTTACTACTATCATACAAGCACTCCTGTTGGTTTTTACCTAATTCTCAACTTCCATTTAATAATCTAGCACCATTCCCAACTATATTTCTCCCTCCCATACTACTGTGCTTTAATATACATTCATAGTCACACCCCTCCCTAACAGTACCCATCTATTCTACATTGTATCTTCTAAATTTCCGAAATAAACCCTCACTTCTTCCTATTTTACATACATTCTCAAACGCTAGCCTTTTAAACCTCCCTATTCCTTAAACTCCAGAAAGGATACTAGGACAGCCTAACACTCTTCCTTCATAGAAAATGCTTCTTTCCTACCCACCCACTGTCAGCTTTCAGACTCTTCTTCTTCTTCTTTCGGCTAGGGGTCGCCACAGCTGATCACCTGTCCGCTCATGATTGGCAGTGGAGTTTTAGTGTCAAGTTGCCAGCCCGGCGTCCAACCTTCCACAGAAGGCACACACACGCGCACTCACACCTAGGGCCAATTTAGAGTGTCCAATCCACCTGCAGCATGTCTTTGGGATGTGGGAGGAAACCGGAGCACCCGGAGGAAACCCACGTGGCAACAGGGAGGACATGCAGAATCCACACAGAAGGCACCCCAGCCGAGGATCGAACCGGAGAACCTCTTGCTGTGAGGTGACAATGCTAACAACTGCACCACCGTGGCCACCCTATCAGCTTTCAGACTATCACCACTAAATATTCTTGTACCCCACAACTTCTTTTTCCCTCTTGATCCCTACTTCCCCACTTCCTGCCAACTATAACATGTACATGCCTTTACTTAATCATACTGCTACTCAATTTATCCTCTATTCTTCTGCTGCTACTGGGCCACTGTTCATCCTACTATGACTATATAATAACTGTTAACATATCTCCCACTCTGTGCCAACCACCAAGTCATACTTTCTCCATGCATCACAAGATTTACTCCAAATTTAGACTGATTAACTCCATTTCAACTCCAACCAAAAAAAAAAATTAGGTGGAAAAATACTCTCCAAAAAAGAAGTATCAATAATTCCCCAATATACTAAAATCCTTCTAGAAGGAGACATTCACTGTAATCCTGGCCCCACCTATCACAATGAACATAAAGACTATTCTCTTCCACACACTGCTCTAACCCTACAACGGTCAACCCCCAACTTCAGTAATCTAACTTTTGCTGCCATAAATGTTAGAACCACAGAAATAAAATTGCTGAACTACATGCCTGGATTACTCAACATTTCATTTATTTTATTTTACATCTGGTTACCAGGAAAGTCTGACAGGACATATGTCCTTTTTCAACGGAGGCCCTGGAACAAAACTCCACATGTAACAAACAGTAATACAATATAACATTTAAACAATGATATAATCATACTGATTACGTATTGATTGTATAATAATCAATTTCACAATATAACATGTAAACTATAAGAGAGGAATTAGATGACTTAGTCACAGCTTCTAGTTTGATGAGTTAGCAATCAGGTAGACATATGTTAATTAAGAGAAGTGGTTATCATGTAAAGATAAAATTTTGACACACTTTACATGCATACGACCATTTACACAATTAATATTAAGGTCAATGTTTGTAATCTAAGTTAACGCAACCAATTTAGTGTTAGTAAGAGTACAGGAGGTAATTAAAATCTTCAAAGAGAGAAGGTTTAGTCAGGTGTAGAGCAAGGGCACAGCCACTTGTTGTGTGAGTGAGTTTTTAGCATTTTTTTTTTAAATGAGACAGGGCTGAGATAGATGAAATTTCATATGGTAGTGAATTCCAGACTTTGCCTGTGAAGTTAGAGAAAAGGGATTCTCCAGCAAAGTTTTTGGCTGTATTGTTAGTGGAGCATAAAGTTCTGGTACTAGAGTGTGGCAGCAGTATATTTTGTAAAGCAGGCGTTTTCTTGCCTTGACAGAATATCTTGTGGGCCATGGTTAGCTGATTATAGAGCAGAGGTTGAGGGAGTTCCAGCCAATTAACCTTTTTAAGTGCAATACAGAGGTGAGATATTGATAAGGAATTGGCGGTGTATCTGGTGATTTTATTTAACAGGTTTCAAATTTTAGTAGTTCAGATTTTCTTAGGTTTGAGAGTATGGGGGATGCATACAACAGAACAGACATCAAATGAGATTGGGTAACTTTTAGTTATGTACTTACCATAACTTTAGATGTTTGGGATCCATCTCGCCTACATTCAGTACTGATGGGCTCGGAGCCGATCCCTCGGCTCAGACTCGGCACGCTATGCTATAGAGCAAAGCCTCTTATTGGCTGAGCTATTTCTTATCCCAGGATGCACCACCACTAATCCCCCAGATCTTGTTTGTCCGCATTCATGCACACATACACAACTTGTTTATATAACATTGCCAGATGTTTCAAGATGAAACAACAGGATTCGGACCTTCTGATATCCTCTGATCTCCAAGGAAGGGGGAAGGAGGGTGGGTTATTAGAATGTAGAGATGGATCCCAAACATCTAAAGTTATGGTAAGTACATAACTAAAATATGTTATGTGATCCTATCTTACATTCAGTACTGATGGGACAGCCCTAGCACCTAAATCCTGGGTGGCTCACTGGAAAACACTCCTGAGCACTGTGGAACCAAATGAAGCTCGTCCTCTAGATGCCACATCCAATTTGTAGTGAGAAATGAAAGTGTGCGGGGAGGACCACGAGTCGCAGCACAAATGTCACTAATGGCAAGCTTAGAATGGAATGCTATTGAAGTAGCCATAGCTCTTGTAGAATGAGCTTTGACAGAGGTCGAATCTCTTTATTAGAAGAGGAATAAGCTTGAGTAATACAGTCCCTGATCCATTTGGCAATAGTGACCTTTGTGACGGCTTTGCCCAATTTATTATCCAAAAAGGATACAAACAATTGATCTGTTTTCCTTGTTTGTTTGGTCCTATCTAAATAAAAACGCAATTGCCTGTGGACATCTAATGTGTGGAATATGTATTCCGCTTTGTTTGAATACTTCGGAAAGAAGACTGGAAGTTCTAATGACTGTTGTAGGCAAAAACTGGAACAAACCTTAGGGACAAAGGATGGATTTGGCCTGAGAGATACTCTATCTTTGTGAAAAACCAAATACGGAGGTTTTACAGACAAAGCTTGAAGGTCTGAAACGCTTCTAGCAGAAGTAATCGCCACCAGAAAGGCAGTTTTCCACGATAGAAATTTTAAATCACGTTGCTGCCGGTTCGAAGGGGGAGGAAGTTAAGGCACGTAACACCACATCGAGATCCCATGGAGGAGCAGGATGAGAAATCGGAGGTCGTAAAAGTGCAGCACCTTTCAAGAGGGTCTTACACAATCTGTTGGTCATTAAAGGTGGGTTTATAGATTCGTGAAAATTGGAAATAGCTGCCAATTGAACCTTGATGGTAGAGACTGAAGAGCCTGGATTGAAAAGGGAAGTTAGAAATTTCAGTACTTCTGATACGGGAATAGTGATGGGATCCAGACCCCGGAGTTGAGCCCAAATAGCAAATCTCTTCCATTTGCTAGAATACAATTTCTTCGTAGCAGACTTGTGGGCCAAGGATAAAATGTGTACAACTTCCGGATCTAAGGTATGATTCCTGACTATAGTCGGAAGAGGAGGAGCCAAGCCGTCAATTTTAAGGTGTGTAGGGACTGGTGGAGTAGTCTCGACTGATGAACCAATAGGTCTGGGATCTGATCCAGGAACCATGGACCTTCCAGTGCATATTTCCGAAGATAGGGGAACCATACCTGACGAGGCCAGTAAGGAGCAACTAAGATCATTTTGCTCCCCAAGTGAGACGCCTTTTGGATCACTCTGGGAAGGAGATGAACTGGGGGAAAAGCATATAGCAAGCCGGTGGGTCACGGATGGGCTAGTGCGTCCATAGGGCTCTCCCCCAGAGCTGGGGTGAGGGAGAAGAACTTTTTGCAATTCGCATTCAGCGGAGTTGCGAAGAGGTCGCAACAAGGAATTCCCCATTTGCTGAAAATCTGATTTGCAACCATAATGTACAGAGACCACTCGTGTGGAGAGAGGATAGTTCTGCTCAGTCTGTCGGCTATCACATTGGACTTGCCCGGGATATGAGTCGCCACTAGAAAATGTTTGGTCGACACTGCCCATTCCCAAACTCTCATGGCCTCTCTGCAAAGGGGGTAGGATCTGGTCCCTCCCTGCTTGTTCAGGTACCAGACAACTGACATGTTGTCGGAGTGAACGGCAATTACGCCCTGAGGGAGGTAATCGTGAAGGGCTTGTAGGGACAGAAGCACCGCCCTCATTTCTAAGATGTTGATATGAAGTAAGGTCTCTTCCGAATGCCATTTGCCTTGGACTGACCTGCCCAGGGAATGCCCCCCCCACCCCATCTGGGAGGCGTCCGTAGTCAAAGTGGCCACAGGAGGAGGTGGAACAAAGGGTCGTCCCTGATCCAGATTGGAGGGCACCAGCCACCAGCGAAGGTCCTGTTTGCAGGTTTCCGTGATCCAAATGAGGTGACTGAGAGGGAGACCTTGAAAGGACCACTGAGTTGAAAGAAGCCACTGGAGAATTCTCATGTGCAACCTTGCTAGGGGAACTAGAAGAACCATGGCGGACATAGAACCCAATAGCTGCAGGACCATTCTGGCTGGGGCTTTGGATCTGGGAAGTAAGGCTCGAACTTGAGCCTGTATGGTTTGTATCCTTTCTGTAGGTAGATAGACCCGCATTCGGTTTGAGTCTATCTCTACTCCGATGAATCTTATGCATTGAGATGGCAGCAACACAGACTTTGGCCAATTGAAGGTGATTCCAAGGGAAGTACCCAGTGATATCGTGGCTTGTAGGCTCCGCAATAGTAGATGCTTGGAGGTGGCAGTTAGGAGCCAGTCGTCTAGATACGGAAACACCTGGAATCCTAGACTTCTCAGGTGAGCAGTCACACTGCCAAACATTTGGTGAACACCCTGGGGGCTGTGGTGAGACCAAAGGGCAGCGCTGAACTGAAAATGACTGTCTCCTAGGCTGAAGCGCAGATGTCTCCTGGACGCTTGATGTACCATGATATGGTAATAAGCGTCCTTGAGATCTATGGAGCACATCCAAACACCTTTCTCCAGCAGTGGGAGAATGGATTGTAGGGTGACCATTCGAACTTGGACTTTTGACTGAACGGTTTAGAATGCTGAGATCCAAAATGGGCCTCAAGTCCCCGGTCTTTTGGCACTAAAAAGAATCTTGAGTAAGTCCCTAATCCGATCTGGTCTGGGGACCAGTTGGATGACTCCTTTGCAGCAGCTTTGAAACTTCTGAGGCTGCAATTTGACTGGGTGGCGGGTCCGGGATTTTTGGACTGAGGTGGGAGAGAGAATGGGATGGCGTAACCTCCGGCGATAAGAAGCACCCATCGGTCCTGAGTGATACCTTCCCAGGCTTTTAGGTGCCTCGAAAAACCCCGACTGGCTCGAGCTGCACAGTCGGGCAATCCCTCAGGGACTGTGAAAGGCTGAAGAGCCACGAAAGGACTCGCGGTCTCCAGTGTTGCGGGCCTCTGCCGCCTCTGGGACGGCGTCTTCCAGAAGAATTTCCCTCCTGCCTCTAGAAGGGGATCCCTACTGAGGGGTAAGACTTCTGAGATCTACGGAACCACATTTTCCCTCCTCTTTAGCCTTGGGGTAAGGCCGAAAGGGAGTGGAAAATCATGCCTACGGCAGTCAAAGTCTTACCTTCTTGCTGCAGCGGGTCAATGTGTCCTTTACCTTGGGTCCAAACAAAGAGGACCCATCAAAGGCCGGCAAAGGAAGACTTAAAGGCCTCCAGAAATGACACAGGCAGAGCCAGGCTTGCCTCGAGAGCAATGCCTGTACCCGGGCCCTCGCCTTCGGGCTGCATAAGAAATGAGCCTCATGGATGATTTTGATATGGACGACAGCGTAGCCAGCTGAGAGCCAACCATCTGGGCCAGCTGCTCAGGCAGGTTACCCAAGAGGGTATCTGAAAGTTCCTTAATCAGATCCCTCTGAAATCTGGTTAGATAGTTCAGGGACCTTAAAGTAAAGGCCGCTGAACTTAGGGTGCGCTTACCATACCGATCCATGCTCCTAGACTCCTTATTAGGAGGATGGACGGACGTCGAAGCCTCTGCTACATCTTGCTGGGTAGCAGATGCCACCACCAAGGCATCTACAGCCACACCTTTCGTCAAAAACTCCTTTTCTGGGGGTGCTGACAGGAATTTATTTGGACAAGCAGGCACCGGTTCCACAAAGTCTGGGTGTTCCCACGCCCTTCGACAGATTAAATCTAGGAGCTCGTCGAAGGGCGGAGACACCCAGGAGGCAGAGGGCTGAGCCCCGAAGGCCTTAAGGAACACCGACTCATCAGCAGAAAGGGGTTTGGATTGCCAGCCGCCTCGTTGTTTAAGGGCTTCCAGGATGTCTGCAAAGGAGACATCATATGAGGATGACTTAGGGGACCCCTCTGCATCATCAAGATCAGTGTCTGATGTGAGAGACTCATCGGGGGAGTCAACGTGCTTCCTCTTGCACGATCTTTTCCTGGGGGGTTCCTCCGAAGAAGCTTCAGAGGGACCTCCAGGAGGGGGGGAACCCCCAGTGGGGGTAACCTCAGGCCCCGGGGCTCTGCTGTCTAAGGACAGGGGGACTGCCAAAGACCCAGTCTCCATATGCAGGGAAGGTGCTGGGGAGACCGTGGAGGTAGCCAAAGAAGATTTGGCTAACGCACTCCTCATGGCCCTGAAGGCGGGGCCACCAGAATCCTGGGAAGGTCCCACCTCCATGGCCACAACGGTAGATGGTACCCCTGCAGCCGACGCACTGAGAGGAAGGCTTGGGACCGAAAACATCAGTCCCGAAGCATCCCCCCCGGGGCCGACAGAGGAAGTCTGCGTACCGAACTCCGACTCGAGAGCCGGGGTTGGAGTAAGGGTCGGGCCCGACCCAAAAACCTCCAAAGGCTCCACCAGCACCGGCTCCAACGGTTCCGAGGCTGTTGGAGGAGGAACCATAACAACAGGGTGGACCATCGGCTCCGAGGCCGAATGGGCCGGAGCCGAAACTAATTTTTGAAACACCGGAGACTGGAAAAGTCTTAGGAGCACCCTGTCGATGTCCGAATCAGACATCTTGGAGGATCTAGATGACACCGATCGGGTCCGAACTGACTTCTCCATTGGCTCCATAGGACTAGGGGACCGGCTCCGAATGGATTCGACTACTATTGGTTCCGAGGGAGACCTCAAAACAATTTCCCTCGGTGCCGATGAGTACTTCGGCGCCGAAGGGGATGAGTCTGAGCCGGCAACCCTCATCGGCTCCAAAATCAGTGGAGCCGATGAAGGTGACCCGCCTCTCGATGCCCCAGTCCTCGGCTCCGAAACCAGAGGGGTCGAGACTGGAGGCATCAAGGCAGACCGTTCCACCCTCGGCTCCGAAGTCCGTGGAGCCGATGGAGAAGCCTGCCTAGGTTTTTTGGCAGTCGGTTCCGACAGACTGGTCGGAGCCGATGCTTTATTCTTCTTGGTAGGAGAGGAAGAGGAAGATAAGGCCTCCTCGAAGGAGGGTTTAATCAGCCCTTTTAATATTAATTTATTCTTCCTCTCTTGGAGGACTCTAGAAGAAAAGGCGTGACACACGCTACAGGACTCCTGTAGGTGCTTGGCCTAAACAATATACGCACGAGGAGTGGTCAGTTATCAACATTTTGTAACCACACCTCGCGCGCTTTTTAAACCCAGAGAGTCTATGTTCCTTAGACATGCTGACTAACAGGTCACTAAAAAAACAAGTTAAAGTAGCTGTTTAGTGAAGGATTTTACCACAAGGAAAACTGAAAACCATTTTTTTTTTTTTTTACACAAGACAATACACAATGTCAGAACAAAACACAATATCAGGACAAAAATCACTGAAACGGAGGGTCAAGACCCTCTAACTTAAGCAGGTACTTGACCTCCTGAAAAAATAAAAGATGCTAGATAAGAATAGGGGAAGGCCCCTCTAACTTAAACGGGAAACCTTCCCTTAACCCAAAACACAATTTTTCTCAACAAAAGTTATCAAAAACCACTCGTACAACAACAATAGCTGTTAAAACAGCTTTTGGGGTAAAAAATAGCAAAATTCCTGACAGGAAACTTTGAAGAAAACAGTACTTAGCTCAGCCAAGTTTGAGACCACATCCTAGCTTGTAAGCGGCAAACGAGATCTGGGGGATTAGTGGTGGTGCATCCTGGGATAAGAAATAGCTCAGCCAATAAGAGGCTTCGCTCTATAGCATAGCGTGCCAAGTCGGAGCCGAGGGATCAGCTCCGAGCCCATCAGTACTGAATGTAGGCGAGATAGGATCACATAACATCTGTAGCTTTAGTAACACTTGTGAAGTAGTGTTTGTTCTTATATAGTGTTCCAAGTTTTTTTATGTACTTTTTTATTGTTTGTGGACATCAAATCTCATGTTGCAGTCAATTTCTACTCCTAACAGCTTGGTGTGAAGAGAAGGGGGAAATGCTTGTATTATCTAATGAAATAATGTTAAATGAGTTTGTGGACATGCGAGTTAGAATATCATGTTTTTTTTTTTTTTTTGGGGGGGGGGTCAGACTTAATTGGGAGTTTGTTAGCCAAGTCACTACTGCTAGGAAGGATTGTTGAGTTAGTTTTTGAAGCTCCTCAATAGTAGTAGCAACACATATGACTGTTGAGGCATCTGAAAACTGAAAAAATTATGCTTGCGGGGTTGAAGTGTGTAGATTATTAGTGAATACTGAGAGAGTGCATAAGATTGAGCCTTGTGAAACACCTAATGTAACAGGCAGAAGGGGTGATAATGTTTGCTGCCAATGTACAGCTTGCTGCCGACCAGTTAGGTAGTCCTGGAACCAGGCAAGGGTGGACTGGTTAATGTCAGACAGGACATTTACAAGTTTATTATGTGAGACCATATCAAAGGCTTTTGACAGGTCTAAGAAGACAGAGGATATGTAATTACTATTGTTTCTGTGGAGGTTGATTGTGTTAGTAAATATCACTAATGCAGTAGTCATGCTATGACATGGTCAGAAGTCATGCTGGGTATCGGTTAGTAGTTTGTTGTTATGCAGGTAGTCTGTGATTTGTTTGTGAAGGACTTTCTAGGATCTTAGTCAGTGGTGTTAGGATTGCAACTGGACGATAGTTACAGAGATTAGTTGATGGGCCTCCTTTATGAAGTGGCATAATATGGGAGGGTTTCCATATGTTAGGGACTTAGTGTTCTTCTAAGCATCCAGTAATAAGAATGGCTACTGGATAGGCAATACCTTCAGTGGTTAGTTTTAGGAAATCAGCTGGTACGTTGTCTGCAGCTAGAGTGGTTGGCTTTAGATTCTTAAGCATTTTTTGAGTGTATTTGTTGGTACTGGTTGCAGCGAGAATATGGTTTTATTTTTGACTTGTAGAGAATTAACTGAGTTAGTAGAAGGGTTTTGATTCTTGGAAAGTGCCAAGATAGTCTCGGTAAAATATGCATTGAACATAAGCCTGACAAGTCTTACTGTAAATGAAACTTGGCTTAATCCCAACATAAATGACTCCGAAATTACACCTTCCTGCTATAATGTCATCCGTAATGACCATATAAAGAGGAAAGCTGGTGATACTACTTTAGTATTTCCCAGCAACTATCACATTTTCCCTTACAACAAACCGATATAAAAATAAATTTCAGCAGAACTTCTTATAACTTTCCTGAAATTAAATCCTCCCCTTAGATGATGCTGTAAATTAATTCAACTTTCCTGAATATCCTAAATAGCCTTGCACCTCCTAGAAGAAAGACTAAAAACAAATGATGCAATTTGGCTATCCAAAAAAAGAACAGATGAAGGAGAGAAAAAGCATGAATAGAATGACAAAAATATAAAACACCACAGTATCTTGAAACCTGCAGAATGCTTCGTAGTATACTATAAAAACTTTCAGAATAATAGTAAACACAACCCTAAAAAATTCTGGACAGACATTAAAGAAATCTGCCATCCTGGCCATAAATTCTACCCTAACCCTTCTCCCAATAACTCATCACTCAAAACCACAATACAATTCAACTATTACTTCACAGGTAGTACAGCATCACTAGCCAAGGATTCACCAACAGTAGCCATGTATCACTATATCCGCTTTCACCTTCAAACCTGTGCCAGCAACCTATTTAAAACTACTCAAACTCAATCCATGCTCGACTTTAGCTGATGACCTTCCAAGCAAATACCTTAAAACAGCAGCCAAGAGCAGTGCCTTCCCTGTCTCAATCCTTATAAGCAGGTCAGTCAAGGAATCTCACGTTCACTTTCTCTGGAAAAAGTCACACATTATCCCTCTGCACAAAGAAGGAAATTCAACAGACATCACTAACTTTAGACCTATAGCAACCTTATTCCCCCTCTCCAAAATACTTGAAATTTGTATTCAAAAACAATTTCTAAACTATTTCCTGCAGGAAGAACTCCTATCCCCCACACAACATGGCTTCCATCCTTCCCAGAGTAATAACACTGCACTTCTAACCTATACAGATTATGTCAATAAAGCTAAAGATAATGGCAAACTAGTCTCCTCCTTATTTCTAGACTTGTCTAAAGCTTTCCACATAGTTTGTCACAGCATACTTCTACTTCAAATATCCTCATTAAGTCTCTCACAGCCCACCCTCCTGTAATTGAAATGTTACCTATCCAGTAGGTATCAATGGCACTCCACCCTCTCTCCATACCTCCCAGTCACCACCGGTGTACCACAAGGCTCTATCCTTGGTCTCCTCATCTTTAACATACTCACCAACACTCTCCACACATCCACAAAACAGGTCTCCCTAATACAGTATGCAGATGACAACATACTTATTTTCACATCTAACAACATGACACATCTCCAAAAGTTACTAAGGAAGCGTTAATAACAGAAACATGGCTTTGAAACTCAGAATTAAGCTCAACCCCCCCCCCCCAAAAAAAACGACTTTCCCCCCAAATACCCCTCAAATCCCTCTCCCAAGAAAAGACCAAATTTAGTTCTCTCTCTCCAGATAATACAACCAGTGAAGTCACTTCTCGTAGACAATTATTAGGGATGATGATCTTAAATTCAACCTGCATATACAAAATTGCACGAGAAAACTCATCAAAACTAGGGATCCTTTATAGAGCCAAAAACTTTCTCACAGACACAACTAAAGCTGTACTTGCCACTATTTAACTCCTCCCCACATTTCCTTATGGTGCTCCTATCCTTACTAATCTTCAGCCATTACAAAAACCAAAACCCTTAGCAATGACTTAACAAAGTTGCTTAATTTGCATCAAGTACCCCTTTCAGAACCCACCACTGTGTGGCACTAAAAAGTCTAAATTGGTTAGAACTACCCCCCCTCCATCAACTAACATATACACAGCTTCTTACCACTTGCAAAATTATCCAGAATCCATCTGCTTGTCCAGGACTAAATAACATTCTACACAACCATGTTCCTAGTTGGTCATAACATTCCAACTGACCAATATCTCCTGTCTGTCCACAAACCTATTAAAATTGCTGGACATCTTCTGTACTTGTACCATGTTGCTAAGGCCTGGAACTCCTTATCTCAATCCATAAGGTCAATCCCCTCCATCCCATTCTTTAAAACCATTCTGAAAGACTTCCTAGCCAAACGCAGTATCTGTTCTTGCTCAACACTAGGATAAACTATAGCCATGAATGCAGACAAACACCTATGCACATTTTGCATCTCCTTACTCTCCCTTCTTCACTCACTCTTACTTCTATCAATTTGTCTTCCTTGCTTTCTCCCTAACTATACCTGAAGTTTACTTTTCTTTCACTTACAATTGCAATTCAGTTCATCTTTATATTATACTAACTTACCTTTACTTTCTTGTAAACTGGCTGAAATTTCTCTAACTATAAATCATTGCCATATAACCTGTATTTGTTCTTAATCAATGTTTTCATATTATGTCTAATTTTGGTATAATTATTTAAACTGTATTTGCTTTCTTTTTTGTTGTTGTATTATTTTTAAAGACTGTCATATTATTATTCTTAAAATGTTTTGTAATACTCTGGAGTTTTTCTCCCCAGGCTTCCGCTGAAAATGGGCTCCTACCCAGTCGGACTTTCCCCAGTAATCAAATGTCAATAAAATAAATAAAGTTACACTACTAGCATTAAATGAAGATGCCTTATTAAAAAAGATTTTAGGTTTACCCTCTGATCTAAGCTCCAGATATGTAAAAGAATGCACTGCAGAGGTTGGCTTGTGGTCAAAAACCATAATTAAAAAAAAAAAAACATTGCTAAAAGAAGGCTGGGTTGTAGTCAAACAACGAAACATAACTAAACAAAAAAGTGCTAAAAGCAGTTTTCTTTGGGAGGCAAAGCCCCTCTAAAACCAACCCCCTGGACATTATAAATCTCCTACTACACTGCTGTTTCAAGCTGAATAAGGGATATCAATGCTAACTTTCTTTCACTCATTTTCAATGATCTCTTTTGTGATTCTGCAAATAATTATAGGGCAAACATGACATCACATTAGTCAAACCATCCCCATACAGATGATGCAGAACATGATGGCAAAAGCACCCACTCCCTTCAGGCTGTGTGTGCATGTGCGTGTGTTTGGGGAGGGTGGTATCCATACTGAATGCACTGGTATAGAGTGTCTTTTTTACCCACGGTTGGTGTGGTTTGGTCACGAGGGCGAAGCCAGAGTGGCCAAACAAAGCCAACCGTGGGTAAATCCAGCATTAGAAGTGGGTTTATTGCTATTATACAATGACATTATTTAAGAAAAAAAAATAATTACTTTTCTTAACTCCTTGCATCCGAGTGACGCCTCCAGGTGCATCTACAGTTACCTCCTACTGCTCCTCTAGGCGTCAAATATTGCTTGTTCATATTTGCATTAATAATTCCAAAACCATGCCCTATACGAGGTATCAGAATATTTTATCTTGAAGCATACATGATGGCAAACACAAGTGTATTGATATTTGACCTATGTCAATGAGTATTTGTTAGAATTGTAAGGTGATAACTTTATTTTTTAAAGACTCAAGCCACGCCCACTAGGAGTTAAAGGTGCACAATCAAAAGAGCTGTACTGGAGGGAATGAGGCATTGTATAATGCCTCCTTGCTGCCCTTCCACAGCTGTCTGGTATTCTGCGGCAGTTCTGATGTACTGCGCATGCATATGCCTACACGGTACATCAGAGCTGTGGGCAAAAGCAATGGAGAAAGCAAGATCTCCATTGCTTTTTACAAACTGTCTCACTATGTTAAAGGAGTTTAACATAGTGAGACATAAAAAGCAACGGATAATCTCCGTTGCTTTTTAAAGTTGTCTCGCTTTGTTAAACTCGTTAACATAGTGAGACAGTGTGAAGCAACGGAGATCTTGCGTTCTCCGTTGCTGTAAAAAAAGAGTTATAGTAATGGAAAAAGTACGGACGACCGGAGCTTTTTCCCATTACTATTACTCTGATTTACAAAGTGCACTCTGACCAATCAGCGTGCACATTTTTGAATATTAATGAGGGGTTGTTGTATAATAAAAATTTAACAACAGTTTTTAAGTGCTGTGAGGCTGCACAGAGAAGGGAAAGTAAAAAGGAAATATGAAAACTTTAACAAAAAGGAATACAATAAACTACCTACTTGGATGACATTTATTTATAACTGGGAGTTCCTTTTTCCCCCTGGATTAATGATAAACAATTTGTCAGACAAGCAGCTACCAGTGTAAAAGTATTGTTTCTCAATTACACCACTATTAAATGGGGTTTAATTGGAAATAGCTGGCCCAGCCAAGGATAGTAAGGATTAAATAACCAAGTGTGTCCTCTTACACAACCTGAACCTCTTGGGGTAATGAGATTCACTCACACTTGCACAATACAGCCGTCAAGATATAAAACTGTAATCATAATGGCTCTACACCTGAACTAAAGGGGTGATTAATGTCATTAAGTTGCATAGTTATACAAACTTCCTATGCTGGGCATACAGATCACTGCTGAATATATCCAAATGGGAAACAGGAGGTTGGTGATGATGATGAATATGAAACAAGCCTAATGTGTCTGTCTGGTGGCTTTGTATTCTTGTGTTTGGTAAGAATAACAAAAGGTGTATTGCAAGTACATCAGTTAATGACCAACCCCCCTAGACCCACACTCTTGCTGCCTACCTACACACATCCCCTTCTCTTTATATTACTATCTTTCCTACCAGCTATGTCAGCTATCACAGCCTCCTGTTTACTTGTTTTCTTCCCCTAGTGTTCCCTCCTCTGGTTTATTGCTACACATTTCCTGGCTGTCATTTGAGATGAATCCTCTTTACATATAGACTACAAAGCAGATAAGACTAGCTACTGGGACATTATACAAAGTAATGCTACATACGTTGAGTAGTCTGACTCACTATCCTCTGTGCTTGCTGCAACTGACGGCTAGTCATACGGTCTCACAATCAGTCCACCTACCTCAGATATAGTCTCTATTTTTCTTACTGATCCAGTCGCTAATCCTTCTCTCTTCCCCCAAGCCTATTTTATGCCATACAGACAGACTTCCATTACATTTACGACAGTATATTCCAGTCAAAATGACCTACAAAGCAGTGATAAATCCATGAATTTGCAAAGGGAGTTGGAGTACAGAAGGCAGTCCACCAGGAAAGATGGCGTCTCCTGAAAAGTTCATGAGTCACAAGCAAAATAAAGCTATGAATCTGAATCTTATCATGGTGCAACAGTTGTACTACATGGTACAACAGTATATACACTCATTTTATACATATTTCTTCAACAAAGCGTATCCAAGAGTGTGTGTGTGTGTGTGTGTGTGTGTGTGTGTGTGTGTGTGTGTGTGTGTGTGTGTGTATCTCTCTCTCTCTATATGTATATATATATATATATATATATATATATATATATGTATATATATATATATATATATATATATATATATATGTATACACATACATATATATATATATATATATATATATATGTATACACATACATACATACACACACGTATATATTTTTTACATACATTTACTAACGCACTCAGAACCAATTACATATTAGCCATCAAACAGCATTCCACAAATCGAAAAACTAAACATGCCTCCCTCACAAAGATAATGGACAGGCATTCCATAAAAGCTAAGTGGAAAAAAGGACTTCAAGTGACAATACTTGCACTGAACCCAATGTCAAGGATCTATCTATCTTTTATCCTTTACCACAGTCAATACATTTTATAAATGTAATGAAATCTGGATTCTTTAAGCTACAGAGGCACAAAAGCAATTACTGGACCAACTTTTGTGTACCATTTTTATCCCCATACACACTTGTCTGCTGACCACCAGCAATCCACAATCATTTAGCCCATTAATTTCCTGAAGGGTGACAGCCAATCAAAGAAGCCATCGTTCAGGCAGCTATACTAGTACACTGGTGGCTAAGAATGGTCCCATATCAACGTAAAGGTCTACTATGCCTTACCCTGCATACAAGCATCCTCATCCATATGCTAATGAGGACTGCCAACACAGCCTTGGTAAGCCAAACAGTACAGTTTTGTACCTACCATAAATGCAGATGTTCGAGTGTTCGCCCTGCTGCAGTCATCACACTTGGGTTATCCTGCCATCAGGCGGTCCCTGCAGTCAGCCCGAATTCCAAAGTCTTGGTCCGGCGTCGTTTGCTGTCGCTTCTTCCCTGACGTCAGTGCACCAGGGGTATATAACAGGCATCCAATGCCATTTTCTTCAGTTTTTCTTGCCCCAGATGTCAGGTGCCCCCAAAAGGTAGGCAAAAAAATAAATAAATAAATAAATTTATATATATATATATATATATATATATATATATATATATATATATACATACACACAAACATATGACTATATAAAAATAAATAAAACCCTAAGGTACAAGCAAATACACCACAGAGGTACAATAGGATAAAGTGGTAGAGATAAGTTCAGCTAGTTCAGAGGGGATGGAGGGAGGGTAACCTGGACTGAAGCAGGGTGAACACTCAAACATCTACATTTATGGTAGGTATAAAACTGTACTACTTTCATCGTGTTACCCTGCTGCAGTCATCACACTTGGGTTGAATCCCAGAGCTAAGGAGGGGAGGTGGATCAAACAGGGTTAGAAGAAGCTAGTAGGCAATGCAAAACAGCAGTGGCAAAACCAGCTCTAGTCTTAGAGTAAAGAGGTAAGTGATCGTGTTTGGTGAAGGTGTGCACTGAACTCCAAGTCGCAGCTTCCAGAATATCCTTGGTTGGCACTCCCCTGAGAAAGGCTGCTGATGTAGCTGTAGCCCTGGTGGAGTTGGACCTAATGTTAGGAGGTACTGGTTTCCCATGATGTGTGTAGCAGAAACGCATGCAATGTCCTATCCATTTAGAAATGGTCTGCTGTGAGATAGCTTTTCCTTGTGATCCTGTAGCATAGGCTACAAAGAGCTGGTCAGTTTTTCTGAAAGCCTTAGTTTTATCCAAGTAGTAACGTAATTGCTTGTGAATGTCCAAAGAGTGCAGGAGTCTTTCTCCTGTGTTCTGGGGATTTGGGAAGAAGGTGGGCAAGTGAATGGTTTGGTTTAGGGCCACACTGGATACCACCTTTGGCATAAAGGAAGGATTAGTTCGTAGAGAAACTCTGTCTTGATGAAAAATGAGGAAAGGTTCCACTGCCATGAGTGCCTATAGCTCTGAGACTCTTCTAGCTGAGGTTATTGCTAGTAGTAGGGCAGTCTTCCATGAAAGAAATTTTAAATCAGTTGAAAAAGCTGGTTCAAAGGGCGGCAGTGTAAGCTTTTCCAGGACAAAGTTGAGATCCCAAGTAGGTGTTGGAGCTCTCCTTGGCGGTCTTAAGTTCTTAGCCCCTCTGAGGTACTGTCTTAGGAGTGGATGTGAAAATAAAGGAGGATCCGGTGTAATGAGCTGAAATTGCTGAGGTGTGGATCTTAATAGATGAAAAGGAAAGTCCTTTGTGTAACATCTCAGTTAAATATTGTAGAATCTGAGGAATGTTCGGCTCCAGGGGATTTAGGCCTTTAGCCTGGTTCCAGGCGCAAAATCTTTTCCATTTGTCTGAGCTGGGCCTCCTGGCCTCCAGAATGACATCCATAACAGCTTTGGATAAAAGTGTTGGCTGGATGTTTAGGTAATTTGCCATGCAGCCAGGTTTAAAGTCTTGAGCTGGCTGTGTAGAATCAGACTGTCTTGCTGGGTGAGCAGGTGAGGAATTTGTGGCAAAATCCATGGTGGGCCCTGGGCCATGGTCCTTAAAATTGGATACCAATGTTGCCGTGGCCAGTCTGGTGCAACGAGAATCATTTGTGGCCTCTCTAATCTGACTTTCAGCAGTAGCTTTGCTATAAGAGGCAGTGGAGGGAAGGCATACACTGTTAATGTTTTCCAACTGAATGAGAGGGCATCCACTTTCCAAGCTAGTGGATGGAAGGTCCTTGTGCAAAATTTTTGAAGTTGGTGGTTGTGGGGGCTTGCAAACAGATCTATGTCTGGGCAGCCCCATTTTTGAGCTATCATTGCAAATACTTGTGGATCTAGTTTCCATTCGTGTGGATCCATGATGTTTCTGCTTAGGTCGTCTGCCAATGTGTTTTTCTTTCCTGGCAGGAATTGTGCTTGTAATTGAACCTGGCAAAACAATGCAGTGTTCCACAAGGTCATTGCTTGCTTGCATAGAGGGTAGGAATGTGTGCCCCCTTGCTTATGTACCACATAACTGTGGTGTTGTCTGTCCTTAGTAGTTGTCCTGGGTGTAGAAGGTCCTTGAAAGCTGTTAGGGCATTCCGCACTGCTAGCATTTATTTTTGATTTATATGCAGGTGTCTCTGATCTGTAGTCCATTTGCCCTGAATGCACTGTCCTACCATGTGTGCTCCCCAGGCATAGTCCGATGCAACCATTGTCACAGTTTGCCTGGCTGGGGGTGAGGTGAAAGACTGACCCTTGTTGAGGTGACATGCCTGTGCCCACCATAGAAACTCCTGTTGAAGGCAGGGAATGAGTGGAATCATTGTTTCCAAGCTGTGGCTGTACTGAGTCCATACACTTTTCAGGTACCATTGTAATTTCCTCATATGCAGTTTTGCAAATGGTATTAGTAGTATGCAAGATGCCATGAATCCCAAGGCCTGCAGAATTTTTCTTGCAGGGAGTTGGGTCTTTGTTGCCATTAATTTGAAATATTGAAACAGCTGTCGTTGTTTGTCTGGCGTGAGATAAACCATCTGGGCCATTGTATTCAAGCTAGCACCCAGGAATATTATGTTTTGTAAGGGCACTAGTTTTGATTTTTTTTCGTTTACTGTGTAACCTAGGCAACTTAGAAGGTGTTTGACAAATGCCAGATGGTGTAAAAGAATGTCATTGCTTTCTGCTTGAATAAGACAGTCATCCAGGTATGGGTATATTTGAATTCCTCTTTGTCTGCAGTATGCAATCACTGGTGCCAGGCATTTTGTGAAGACCCTGGGCGTAGTAGATAAGCCAAAGGGCAGTGCAGAGAATTGATAATGCGTTGAACCTGCAATGAAGCGGAGGTATCTTCTGCAATTTTGTCTGATAGGGACATGCAGGTATGCCTCCTTGAGGTCCAAAGTAACTAGCCAAGCATTCTTGCCCGGCATGGGAAGAAGCTGCTGTAGTGTTAGCATCTTGAATTTTGGCACTTGCAGATAGGTGTTCAGAAAAAGATCCAGAATGGGTCTCTCCATGCTTTGTCCTTTCTTGGAACTAGGAAGAGTCTTGAGTAAAATCCTTGTCCTTGCTCCTGTGAAGGTACCTGTTGAATGGCTCTCATGTTCATGAGAGCTGCAATTTGTTTTTGTGCCTCTGCCCATTGATTTGGTGGCAGGTTTGGCATTCCTTTGATCCTTGGTAAGGTATGAAAGTGGAATCTGTATCCTTGAGAGACAATGTTTAGAACCCATTTGTCTTTTGTGATGATGTGCCAGTTGTCTGCAAAAAATGCTAGTTTTCCTCCCAAGGGTGTTGCCAGGAGAGATTTGCTTGGTAGTTTGAGGATAGAGTCATTGTGTCTGCCTTCTGCTAGCTTGGGGCCTGTCTTCTCCTCCTTTCTGGGTAGCAGAACCCCATTGGTGAGGTTTGAAAGGGCTCTGTGAATTACCTCTGCCCCTTGGGCGTCTGTATTTGCCCCTCTGTGATCTGTCTGAAGCTGGAAAGGACCAATTTTTTGTTGGCCAATTTCTGCTGAAGCGAGGGGGTTGTACCTGCAAGAAATCCTTGACCGTTTGCATAGATTTAGCCTTATCCCCCATTTTCTTTAAAACCTCTTCTGCTTTGACATGGTCAGGGAGGGTTTGCTCTTTTAACCAAGCATGTCTACGAATGACAGAGCCAGTAACAGCTGCTCTACAGGAAGCTTCCAATGAATCAAATCCGCATTGTAAAGTATGCTTGCCCACCTGTTCAGCTGCATGCAACAGATCCTGCATTTCCTTTAATTCAGGCTGTTCTGAATGTGAGCTCATTTTTTGTTTTAACTGAGACATCAGGAATTGTTGATATTTCAACATGTGAAACTGGCAATTTAATGCTCTCATAGCCAGAGTTGCAGAGGTGTATATTTTCTTTCCCCATCTATCTAGGGCTCTGGAATCTCTTTCAGAGGGCACAGGATTTTTAGCCATAGAAGCTTTTGCTCCCTTAGGACCCTGGGAAATGGTTTCTGGGTCAGCTATAGGGCTTTTATAAAGGAATTAGTGAGAGTCAGGTACTCTGTATCTGTCTGGTTTGGCTGGAGCAGAAGGTAGAGGGTATGGATTTAAACTAGACTCCAAGTAGACATCATCCACAATAGCTAAAACAGGAGGGATAGCAAGAGGTCTGTGCTGGGGTAATAAAAGGAACTCTTGGATCCTTTTCTTAGAATCTGAGTAATCCTGGCCTTCCCAGTGGAAATGTTCCCTCATGGTATGTAATGTTTCCCCAAAGGAGTAGTCTTCAGGGGGAGATGCTGAGGGAATACAGTCTTCAGCATCAGAATCCTCATAAGGTGGAAAAGTGTAATCCTGCTCCTCAGTAGAATCTGAGGAGAGAGAAACCTGGTCAGAGGATGCATAATCCTCCTCTTGTCTTGGTCTTTTATCAGGAGGGGGATGGGAACCTCTGATAAGGGTAATTAAATCTTCAGCCATCTTAAGCATCTGTTTCTTAGGCATGGGGCCTTGACATGTAGACTGATGAACAGTTTTCTTAGGCTTTAAAGGAGTTTTAAGCTTAGCATAAGATTTAATGGTGAGTGTAGTCGGTCTGAAGACACCTTCTACAACCGAAGGTGTTTCCTCTGCACCGGTGTCTAATTCTGCTCCGGTGTCGGTAGATGGCTACGTCGGCCTAGTAGACTCCACTTGGGAGTCGGCAGCTGTCTGGGGTTCCAGCTCTGCGGTCGTCAGGGGCTGCGTAGGCGCCTCACTGAAAACCGGAGAACCGGCGACAGGCCCAGCTGAGGCCTCGGGGATCTAGCTTATTCCTAGGCTGCCTGTCCTTATCCTTGCGTTTTTTATGAATTGCGGTCGTCGGCTGCTCCGACGGCATGATATAATTAAATTTCCTACCAAAGTAATGCCGTGCGAAGTCAAAACAGTGTTTAATAGTGCGTTTATTAAACCTAGCGCAAAACAGACAACCTGTGATGTCGTGGTCTGGGCCTAGGCAAGGAATACAATAGGAATGGAAGTCCTTATGAGGTATTTGCTTCCCACAAGAAATGCAATTGTTAACTTTTTCTGCATCAGACTGAGGCAAGAAAATGTTCCCCAATGGAGTACTATAGCACGACAGTACATCAGCATGGTATAATTAGCTTTATTGAAGACTTCGGACTGAAATTCAAATCGAAAATCTCAGGTGTTGGCCGACCGGCACTTGCGAACTGCTTCTGTTTCGGGCACCGCGCGGCAAAAAAGACTGAAGAAAATGGCGTCGGATGCCTCTTATATACCCCCTGGCACACTGACATCAGGGAAGAAGCGACAGCAACCGATGCCGGACCAAGACTTTGGAATTCGGGCCGACTGCGGGACCACCTGACAGCAGGATAACCTATGTCTGATGACCGCAGCAGGGTAACACGATGAACATCTACATATCTGATAAAAACTGTATTGCGTGGAAGCCTCCCGTTTCATTTGGTGAAACAAACACTGGACCATCTATCCCTGCTTACCCAGTGCAGGTGGGACAGTATTTTACCACTCACTTCTACCCTACTCTGCCTGGTTCTTCTAACACAGAAGCCTTTAATTAAACTCTGGTCAAGTGTGTTGTAATCAAGGCTTTAGCCTTCTACATCATAGATCTGGGCCTGGACAGACTACTTTTTAAACAATCAAGTTTATTATAGGTTCATAGCTGTTTATTAGGCTAACAACCACAAGAGCCTTTTACGCCTAGCCATGCATCCCTCACCTCTTACAAGTTCTGGTACCCTTGATAAGTGTAAGCAGGGCTTGGGAGGTGAAACATTTACAAGCAGATGCCTGGGAGATGAACCATTAGAGGCTAACTGTGTCAGAGACGTAGGTACCAAACCACGGATGAATTTCCTGTTCCCCATCCAATTGTCAAGTTACACTTGAATTGATTTAGAGAGGAACCCTGCTTCATATGGATGGGGAGTCTGTTTCAGAGAAGGGGTAATCTCTGGGATATATACCTGTCTCTCCAGCAGGTCCTATTTATATCACAGACAAAGTGTAAGTCTTTAGAATGGGTAATTCTGGTTCTTAACTAAAGGTCCATTGTTAATACAGAGCAGTACCTAAATAAAACCAGAAGGTTCAAATAACTAAAAAGCTATCAAAAACTACTAAATCAAATAAACAGCTCAACACCACTAGTTAAGAGAAGAGCAAATTTAATATAAAACCCCAGAAAGTACATTTTGGCTTTTGGCAATTAGTGTTTCCAATCCATTTTTTTAACTTATAAGAGCTGTAGCTGTCACGCAGCATCCTGGTCAGTGCCTTGATTGACAGCCCCATTCAACCAAAGGCGAGGACCAAATAAACTTTCTCCAGAGTTAGAGACTTGAGGACACACACACACACACACACACACACACACACACATGCAAATCATTTAAGCAGGTGCAATCTCATGGAAGTTAAATGACTACCACCACCTGCAACCTTTGCAAATGTGGGCAGGCACTTTGTACTCGCATCACCTTTATGGCAATCACATAACTGACTGAATGAATGCCACTTAAGCAGCTGAGCTCACAATCACACTTGCTTACCTAATTACAAAGACTGCCTTGCAGGGACCAACTGCACCTTTTCTACAGTGCCTGTCTTGCCCCCTATCAGCTTACGCCTGCGGCAGCCACTGCTTTTGTCCCATCCTAACTACGGCTTTGCTTTAAGAGCTCAAACATGCAACAATCCCTACAATACAATTAAACAAAATGTTTTACAATGGGATGGATCACAAAACTGTAGACTAGTGCAACAGCACATATGCTTTACTACTGTCCACTGCTATCTTTAGGTAAAAACATACAGTCATTTAAGATTCTAACTTGTCTATATTTTCCAAGCAGATGATGAATGGATAGAAGCACAATCTGAAACATCTATTCAGGTTTCTAGAATAATGAACTTCAGCAACAAAATATGTGCTAACCAACTCAATAAATAACAACAATGCTGGAAACTATTTGCAAAACATCCATTACTTTTTCCAGTATTGCTAATGATTTTCCAGCAACTTTACTTACAAAATAATCTGGAGTTCTCCGGATTCCCTTAACTGCTTTTGGGTCAAAGCTGTATTCTGTCTCTTCCAATGAATGCTGAGCTGAAACACTTCAAGGTCTGAGCAAAGTCTCTAGGTCTAGCAATCTATCCATGTCTGATGTCCCACTTTAACCCTAGCTTGGGTGCTCTAATTTCTGTCCTTTTTTAATCTTGCTCTGACCTTGCTAACCAGGAAGCCTGGATATAAAACTTCCTTGTTCACAAACTAGGCTCACTAAATGGCCACACGCTTACAATTCTTTTACAATTTCTTACTTTGTAAATGGACAGAGAAAGACCAGCAAGGAATATGTGGAAAAGTGTGCAAACTAACTAATCTCCTTGGGAGTACAAAGGTTGGGGAATACAGTCTAAATCCACTTTTGTAATACAATGCAAGTTTACTTGAATGGTCTTACTCTTTTTCTAATTTATCCAAACCTTATGGCTTTCTAATACCATGATGGGAATGGACACCATTCCTAAGTCAAAGTATGGTTTAAAGTTCATGAAATTAGTACTGTTTCAGTCTTTGATGTCAGTCAAAAGTGCTCTTTGCAGCACCCGCAATGTTCCCAGTAATGACTCCTTCTGCAATCAGTGCAGGGTTACATGGATTGGTGTATCTTGACTGATGTTACCAATGCATGTCTCTGAAGACTGGATCATCGCTCAGTACTGATGCATTACCAACACATCTTGACATCTTTTCCAGGGTCACAGAAAGTGTGGGGTGGATGAGACTGGTGCCAGATTGTGAGGGGAGCCAAAGCTGCTGCCCTAGCAACTAAAGAAAGAGGGAGAGGATTGCTAGGCAATGTGTTGAATTGAGAGACACCATGGCTGACACTTCACACACCACCTACTAAGCTAGTAACTTGTACACTTGAATCTTTGCTGCATATGTGCCATGGCTACTACTTTTTTTTCAAACTATACCAGTTTAATAAACCTCCAGCAATTAGGCACCCAGCTGAAAATCAAATTAGACTGAAGTACCAACAGTTGTAAGGAAGTCATGCTAATGGCTGCAGCTCTTCTGCCCTGCTCTCAGTCTTCTATTTCAGGGAACCATTTTTTTATTTAACATTTTCTTGGTGGTGTCACTGCTCGTCTTTTTCCAGATACTGCTCCCTTTCTGCTTGTTGACTGGTACAGCAGCAGGATGGATATGAGACAGTCAGTGAGTGGACTATGTGAGCACTGTCATCGGTCTCTGCGGAATGCACCTGCAGTCATTAAAACATATATGTGTGGGTGACATCAGCAGCTGCTTCTTTCCAGAATCACCATAGTTATTTTTGTAGAATGTTGCATGATAGTTAACTTTTACACATTTCGGCAGACTACTATAAATGCACGAACTGCCAGAGTGTTTACAAAACAAAGACTGGATGATGCAACTGCTGGTAAGGATAATGAAAATGAGTGCTTATGTGATTGCGTTTGGAACTTGCAGGCTACCCACTGGCCCTACAATATGAGGTAATGAACTTAACTCTCTCCCAAAGGTCACACATCTTCAAGCCTCCCCAACTGGCTTTTGCTATTACATTTCCCTGGATCCCCAAACTCTACCTTTCCAGGAATTGGAGACATGACCCTTCAACCAGGTGGGTCCCCCAGATTTCTCTTGAAGTTAACTCAGTGGGTAGTAACGAGTATGGTTGGTCAATTTCTCTACTTGGGAAAGTGGCTACTGCAAAGAAATCTGGACATCACTGCTGCCTCCTGCATTAACCCTGAAATCTCCTGCTAAGCTCCTAGTGTCCACCAATGGTAGACCTCTTCATCCTTTCCCTCCAGGCTTGCCCTACCAGCAGCCAGAGTCCTTTCCCAAACCTGTGTTGTCAGCACAGAACATTTTAGAGCAGTGCAATCTATTCTACAAATTTCTATAGTTGTAGGATAACAATGTTCAATAAATGATTTGATGAGGGCATAAAACCGTGATATGGCCATTTCTTGTAGGGCTCTGAAGTTAAGGTTAAATAAAAAAAAATTGCTAAAAATCCTCTAAGATGAGTTTTCCTGTGGGATATATTTCAGGTGTATATGGTTTAAATTTATGTGTCCAAACAAAACACTTTTAACAGATGTAATGGGTGCTTTAGGACAAAAGATTTATCAACCTCTTTTGCTTTTCACTAGTTTGCTTGTCTTTAATTACCAAAGGCGACTAACTCTGTAATGGTTAACCCTAAGCAAAAACACTACATTATAAATATGCTTACTTGTTACCATTCATATTCAGAACATACTGAGACCGGCTTGATAATCTGGCAACAATAACATGACATGAGACCGGCTTGATAATCTGGCAACTATAACTTGACATGACTTTCATAAGAAAAAGTAAACTCTGTACACACATTTTGGATCCCTCTAATGTTCTGACACTTTCAGGGAGTATGGACTGAATCACAGAAATGTGTAAATTTCTTAAAATAATACTCTCTACATTTTTTTACAGCAAAAAATTCATACTGGGACTTGCATGATGAATCATATAGTACAGTGACAAAGTTGTTGAGAATGACAATATTGATCTTGGACGCAACACTGGAAGTGAGCATTTTCTTGTTATATTTAAAAGTCTAATTTATTGTGTCATGATACTGTCACAAACACACGCACATATAGATATCAATGAAAACAGTCAGAGTGTGTGTGTGTGTGTGTATCGATAGATATACATATACACAATGTGCACATGTATACATAATGCACAGGCACACGTCACACATGCATTTGTAGTGTGTTTCTGTATTTATATGTACATTATATACATATTAATGCCACAGCATGGGTGGAGCAAATACGGTACCTTACCTTTCAGGCACCAACTTACAGGCAATCCTAAGCATTTAAAAAAGAAAAAGTATGACAGCTTACAAACTGTCAGTTAAGCCAACACTTAATAGAATGCTTGTAAACTGTTAAGTTTTTTTTTTTAAAGGTAGTTAAACTATCTCATAAAAAAAAAAAAAAACCAGAACCAACAGTTGTCATTACAGCCCTGAGCAGATAATCTCTACAGAGTATTTACAAAAATGTAAAATAGTGATTTGAGTAGTAGCATTTAGATGCAAACAAACTAACAGTTTTATACTATATATAATGGGAACATATGCAATTTGGTATAGAAAAATTCAATGAATGCAGCTAGAACAGGTTATCTGTTTCTAAGGTATGATACCCAAGCTGAGAGAGAGAGGAAAGAATAGTTGTGTAAAATCTTAGATGTCCTTCTCTTCTATATGCTGCAGTATTCATCACATAAGGGAGTCCACCTCCACCTGACACACGTCCGGCCAGTATCCAAAAGCCTTCCTGCTACTGTGAGGTACGTTCTATGCTGCAACACATTACACGTACGTCGGCCATAAAGACACGTCCGGTATAAAGCGGACGTCAACATGCACTAACCTCAAAAATGTATGCCGCCCAGCACTAGCCAGAGATTCTGGTTGGGAAGCATATCACCAGGAAATTAGGCAAGCATCAGGGGGAAGGCAAGGTGGAGAACACAATACTGCAAATTAAAGTTTTGGAATGGCCCAGCCAGAGTCCAGACCTAAATCCAATAGAAAATCTGTGGGGTGACCTGAAAAGGGCTTTGCATAAGAGATGGCCTTGCAATCTAACAGATTTGGAGTGCTTTTGCAAGGAAGATTGGGAAAATATTGCCATTTTAACAGGGGGGTGTACACTTTTTATATTCACTGTATACATATACATATATATATATATATATATATATATATATATATATATATATATACACACACACACACACACACACACATATATATATATATATATTACTATGGTTGATTGAAAACTCACTTGACTGAAAATGAAATTACTAATAACACTTCACTGAAAACTAATTTTTTTGAAACACATTTCGTTGAAAGTTATAAATGGCCTTTTCCCCACTGTAGTGCGACCCTGGAGTTAGTATACAAAGTAAAAGGGGGTGTGGGGGGCACAGCTTCCCACATATTATAAACATTTTAAACTATACACAGTGATACTTACAAGTGCAATAAATAACTGTGCCCCCCACCCCACCCCCTTACTTTATATACTAACTTCAGGGTTGTACTACAGTGGGGAAAAAGGCCATTTATAACTTTCAGTGAAATGAGTTTCAGTCAAGTGAGTTTTCAGTGAAGTGAGCTTTCAGTGAAGTGGTCCTAGTAATTTCATTTTCAATCAAGTGAGTTTTCAATCAACCGTAGTACGTACACACACAGACACACACACAGACACACACACAGACACACACACAGACACACACACACACACACAGACACACACAGACACACACAGACACACACAGACACACACAGACACCCAGCCATCCACAACCCCTTTTTCCCCATTTCTGTACATGGGGTCGGGGTGCCACTTCAACAGTGACAATCATCTAGAGCCTAGGTTTATATCACTGGGTGGCTAACCCTGCCACGTTAGTTCTTCCACACCACACACTCGCATCTGTGACTAATTTAGAGTATCCAATCCATCTACTGCATGTCTTTGAAATGTGGGAGGAAACCCATGAGAACACAGGGAGGACATGCAGACTCCACACAGAAGGCACCCTAGCAGAGAATATCTTGCTGTGAGGTGACAACACTATCTGTTGCATCACTGTGCCACATGTATGTGCATCTATACATATACATACACACACACACACATATATATATATATATATATATATATATATATATACACACACACACACACACACACACACACACACACACACACACACACACACACCATAAATAG
>NC_056733.1:294383261-294459844 GCF_019279795.1 Protopterus annectens
CTGAGGGAGAAGTGCCCATTTGCCATCTCCAGAAGAGAAATGCAAGAACAGGGAGAAAGAAGTTACCCTTGGCTACTATTTTCATGAAATCAAGAGGATGAAGCACCAATTGAATAGTATATGATTGAAAATGCCAAGACTGCAAATGGAAGCAGATAATGTCTTCAGTGATCACTTGGATAAGAAACAAATGCTAATTCAGAAAAAAGAAAACTGAAACCAAAACTGGTGACATCCAAGATGTGAAGGGACATTTTTGAGTAAGCCCTAGTAAACCTGAAGGACATATAGGAAAAAATATCTCTGATTAAATGTCACATCCAAACTGACCAAGGGGCAGGACTACCTGAGGTTCATTAAGTTTCTTTACATGGACTAAACTTCCAGAAAAAAAGTTATATACTCATCGTAATTCTAAATCCTTTCATCCTCATCTGTTTGCAGCAACTGATGGGTCTTCATCTGTTTCTGTAAGGCCCTTTTGTAGAGTATCCATCATTTGGGTCATCTGGGCCGCTTATCATACCTGACAGGCAAAACTACTGCCCCAACCTCAAACTCCAATAAATCTTTGCATCCCATAAGGTGCTTTTGCATGAGGCTCCCTCAGATTGAGTTCGTCACCAAGAGTAAGCTAGTATCTGCTATTTCCCTGATGAATGACCAACCTTCTGATAGATCTTTTATATGTATAATTGGGGTGGGGGGGTTGAGTTGTATTGGATAGACAAGGATGAAAAGATCTAGCATTATGTTGCAACTTCAGTATCCTATTCATCCTGTCATTTCATCTGACTGATGGGTCATAATCCCTAGCTACTGAAGAAACTGGGTAGCATTATGACAAGAGACACTTGAGGACAGAGGCTGCAAAGGAAGCCCTCAATCTTGAGATCAAATCCAACTTACAATATTTGGAAAAGGTATGAACTGTAGCCTATGTTGCCAAAGCACACATCATTGATAGAAAAATTCCTAAGGAAGGCTAGTCGACCTGGCAGACTATGCCTTTTGTTTAAAAGTAATAGTCAGTTTTGGCTAGAATATGCATAAGATATACAGTCAGAAAGACAACTAGACCTAGTGACTTTAGAAACTTTTCTGCACGGTCTGTTATCAGCAAAAGAAACAAATAACTGTGAGCCTTTTCTAAAAGATTTGGTACACTGCAAATAAAACTGCAATTGCCTGTTAACCACATCGCCACAACAGTCAGGAAATCCTTCTATGTGGCACACCTCATCACTAAGCGCTTTTCATCCAGAAAAAAGGAGGCCATTGTCCCACTGTACTCATCCCTCATTAGATTCATTAAAGAATACAATGCCCCATTTGGTATGTACCTCTCAAGACATCTGCAACAACTGGAAAGGCTGCAGAAATACCTCACTAAAAGAGTCACAGGCCTAAAGCAGATGCCCTATGCTGACCACCTTAAAAAACTACAACTATACTCTGTCGCATATCATCTACTCCGAGGCGATCTCTGCTTAACATACAAGGCCATGTCAAACCCAGAGCTGTTGGACATGCTACACTTAAAGAAATCCCAATCCCTCAGAGCCACACGCTTCAGGGATCTTAACCTTGTCATCACAATAAACAAAACATGCTGGAGGGATAGGTTCCTGACCCAGAGACTCCCCAGATTCTGCAATAGACTGCTCATACATGTCAAGCAGAGCACCTCTTTGACCCTTTTCAAAAGGAACCTTGATGATTGGATGGGAGAAAGGAAATTCACCCCAGGGATCACGTCAGTCGCCCTGCTAGACAGGGATCCAGGGAAGTAAACAGTGTGGGAAGAAATAGCCAGGGAATTGTTATGGCTAGGCTTCTATAGGCCGTAGGGCCAATAGCCTAGTACCAACCTATGAACACCAACAATATGGAGAAGATATTCTTTTTTTGTTAGCATAATTAGGGAAAAATACTGGTAGATGAATGGGTTGATTCAAACTTTACTCAGATGACACCTTAGGAATAAATAAAGGACTAATACACATGGAAACCCTGTCTTTGTGAGTATTAAGTATGAGCAAATTGCTGAAAAGCATGCAATTCCTAAACTCCCCTGGCTGACTAAAGTCATGGCCACAAAGAACAACGTTTTTATGATGGAAACTTGAATGGGATAGAAGCGGTTTCAAGATTGGCTTTTCAATGCCTCCAGTACAAAAATTAAGGTTCCACAGTGGTACTGGTTCTTTATTGGGGGACCAAAAGTAAAAATTCTTTTCAAAAAAGCTTTGAGAAGCCAAAGAATGTGAATTTGCTCCAGAATAAAAATCAGAAATTGCTGCCAACTGAGCTTTTAGACTGGAAAAACTGAAGCCAAAGTTAAGCAAGCTGGCTAGGAAGTGCAAAATGTCTGAAATGCAGGCAGCAGAAGAACCAGTGTTTTGAACCAAGGCCCAAATTGCAACTTGATTCCATTTACTGCAGATCATTTTGTGGGAAGCTTATTTGTGGGAGGTAAACAGAAAGTACAGTTGTGTACACTTACCATAAATGTAGATGTTCGAGTGTCTTCACTGTTGCAGTCATTACATTTGGGTAATCTGCTGGCAGGTTGCCCTCAGTCAGCCTGAATTCCAAAGTCTTGGGTCCTGCGTTGGTTGCTGTCTGTTTCCATGACGTCAGGTCATCAGGGGTATAAAACAAGCAGCCAACACCATTTTCTTTAGTTTTTCTTGCCCCAGATGTCAGGTGCCCCCAAAAAGGTAGCAGAAATATATATACAAAAACTATATATACATGCATCAATATAAACTTTACCTTCATCTACCAGCAAATACACCACATAGGTTGTAGAAGATAGAGAAGAAAAGATAAACTCCAGAATGAAAGGGGGGTGGCGGGTGGGTAACCTGGACTGCAACAGTGAATACACTTGAACATCTACATTTATGGTAAGTGTACACAACTGTACTATGTTCTTTGTGTTTCACTGTTGCAGTCATTACATTTGGGTAGAATCCCAAAGCTATGGATGGGAGGCTGGAATTAAAAAGCATTAGGTGTGGCTATAAGGCCCTGCAGGACTGCAGTGGCAAAGCCTGCCCTGGACTTAGAGTAGAGAGGCAAATGATAATGCTTTGTAAAGGTGTGAACAGAACTCCAAATAGCAGCCTCTAGAATGTCTTTGGTTGGTACTCCTCTGAGAAAGGCTGCTGAAGTATCGGCAGCTCTGGTGGAATGAGACCTAATGCCCTTGGGCACAGGTTTGCCATGGTGTAAGTAGCAGAAATGAATGCAGTGGTTTATCCACTTTGAAATGGTCTGCTTTGAAATAGCCATTCTTTCTGATCCTGCAACATATGTCACTAGTAATTGCTCAGTTTTTCTTAGAGCTTTAGTCCTGCTCAAGAAGAATCTTAGCTGTCTGTGTACGTCCAAGGAATGCAGAATTCTCTCCCCCTTGTTCTGCGGATTTGGATAAAAGGTTAGCAGATGAATAGTTTGGTTAACAGCCACACTGGAAACCACCTTAGGCATAAATGAAGGATTTGTCCTCAGAGACACCCTGTCTGGGTAAAATATGATAAAAGGTTCCATAGCCACGAGGGCCTGCAGCTCTGAGACTCTTCATGCTGAAGTATAACTGCTAGCAGCAGAGCTGTTTTCCACGATAAGAACTTTATATCAGCAGTAGCAGCTGGTTCAAATGGAGGCAGGGTGAGCTTTTCCAACACATAACTGAGGTCCCATGCCGGTATTGGTGATCTTCTAGGAGGCCTTATATTTTTGGCCCCTCTAAGATACTGCTTTAGTAAAGGATGAGAGAAGATTGGTGGCTCTGTTTTGTAATGAGCTGAAATGGCAGAGGCATGGATTTTAATTGATGAGAAAGAAAGGCCTTTGTCGAGCATCTCAGTCAAGTATTGTAATATCTGAGGAATATTTGGTTCTGCTGTATCAGTTCTTTGTGCTTGATTCCAAGCACAGAATCTCTTCCATTTATCAGCATAAGATTTTCTAGTACTAGGCCTTCTGGCTTCCAAAATGACATCCATCACAGCTTTACTGAGAGGTGTTATTTGTATAACTACATGATCAGCCATGCTGCCAGGTTCAGTGTCTGGAGCTGGTTGTGTAGGATCGGATTGTTTTGCTGGGACAGTAGTTGGTCTTTGAGGTAAGGTCCAAACTGGGTATTGAGACAAGTTCCTTAGGACTGGGTACCAGTATTGGCGGGGCCAGTCCGGGGCAATTAGTATCATCTTTGGTTTCTCTTGTCTGACTTTTAGTATGACCTTGGGAAGAAGAGGCAGAGGAGGAAAGGCGTAAACTGATAGGTTTTTCCAACTGAAGGATAGGGCTTCCACTTTCCATGCTTGTCTGTGATCAGTCCTTGTGCAGAATCTTTTCAACTGATAATTTTGAGGAGAGGCAAATAGTTCTATGTCCGGGCTCCCCCATTTCTTTGTTATCATGCTGAAGACTTGTGCATCTAGTTTCCACTCGTGAGGGTACATAAGGTTTCTGCTTAAATCGTCTGCCAGAGTATTTTGTTTTCCTGGCAGGAATTAAGCTTGAAGATGTATTTGGTAAGTCAAAGCTGTGTCCCACAGTGCCATGGCTAATCTACATAGGGGTTATGAGTGCATGCCGCCCTGCTTGTTTATATACCACATAACCGTGGTGTTGTCCATCTTTATCAGTAGTTGTCCTGGATGAAGTAAGTCCCTGAAGGCTTTCAAGGCATTTTGAACAGCTAGCATCTCTTTTTGGTTGATATGTAGATGCATTTGTTTTGGGGTCCATATGCCCTGAATGCATCTTCCCGCCATGTGGGCCCACCAGGCATAATCTGATGCATCTGTTGTTAAGGTTTGGCTGGCAGGGGGGAGAGTGAAGTCCCATCCCAGGTTTTGGTGACATGCCTTTGCCCACCATAGAAATTCCTGTTGTAGGCAGGGAATGAGAGGAATCATTGTTTCCAGACTGACAATGTTGATTCCATAAACTTTGTAGGTACCACTGAAGTTTCCTCATATGCAGTCTTGCATATGGAATCAGTAGGATGCAGGATGCCATGAAGCCCAAAGCCTGCAGAGTTTGTCTTGCAGATTACTGGGTTTTTGTTGCCATAATTTTGAAGTAAGTAGTCAGTTGCTTTTGTCTGGCGTGAGGTAAGCCATCTGGGCAGTTGTATTCAAGCTTGCACCCAGGAATGTTATCTTTTGAGAGGGTACCAATTGTGATTTCTTTTCATTTATTGTGTATCCTAGGCAGGTTAGAAGTCTTTTCACAAATGCCAGGTGTTGAAGAAGAATGTCCTTGTTCTTTGCTTGAATGAGACAGTCGTTCAAGTAAGGATATATTTGTATACTTCTTTGTCTGCAAAAAGCAATTACTGGTGCCAGGCACTTTGTAAAGACCCTAGGTGCAGTAGACAAGCCAAAGGGCAGTGCAGAGAATTGCTAATGCATTAAGCCAGCCTTGAATCTGAGGTATCTTCTGCACGATTGCCTTATTGGGACATGCAGATTTCAGCAAGCTGTTGATACTTGAGCATATGAAACTGGCAGTTTAAGGCCCTAATTGCCAAGGTTGCAGATGTGTAAACCTTTTTTCCCCATCTATCCAGTGCCCTTGAATCTCTGTCAGAGGGGGTAGGATTTTTTGCTGTTGAGACCTTAACTCCCTTTGGACCCTGTGAAATAGTTTCAGGATCAGCAGCAGGGTTTCTAAATAAAAAAATTGTGTGAGTCAGGGATCCTGTAATATCTGTCAGGCTTGCTGGGAGCTGGAGGTAAGGAGTGAGGGGTCAAGCTTGACCCCGAAAACACATCATCCACAGTGTCTAAAACAGCTGTGCTGAGGGAGAAGGAAATCCCCGAGCCTCTTTTTTGATTCTGGGAAATCTTGACTCTCCCAATGAAAATGCTACCTCAAAGTATGCAAGGTTTCTCCAAAAGAATAATTCTCAGGAGGTGATGCAGATGGTATGGACTCCTCTGCATCAGAATCCTCATAAGGAGGTACAGATAATTCCTGATCAGAAGAAATAGAAACCTGATATGAAGATTCATAATCACTGTCTTACCTAGGCCTCTTATCAGGAGGGGGATGGGATGGGAACCCCTGATCAAGGTAATAAGGTCTTCAGCCATTTTGGTAATCTGTTTTTTAGGCATAGCGGCATGTGCACGTGGCTCATGCGTCATTTTTTTAGTTTTAGAAGTTGCTTTTGTCTTTGGTTTTGCAGCTGTCGTCAGTTTGATATAAAAATGTTGAGGCCTGAATACACCCTCAAAAGCCATTGCCTGCTCAGCAGCTCCAGACCCATCCGAGGGAGATACATCCCTGGGTCCAATACTCTGAGTATCTTGCGGCGTGCTGGACTCCACATGGGTCACGGTAGGGGCCTGCGACTCAAAAGTAGTGCGTATTATGGGCTGCGAAAGCACCTCACTGAGTACCGGCGACTGGCTTAGGAGAAGCGTTGTCGTCGGTTTTGGACCTCAACTGTGTCTCTGTCCTTTTGTTGCGTTTTTTATGTTCTCTGGTAGTTGGATTGCTATCGGACGACATTTCCGGGTAGTTAAATCTGTTTCCAAAATACTTTGAGGCAAAAATATACAGACGCTTAATAGTGCGTTGGTTAAATCTAGCACAAAACCGACAGCCAGGCACATTGTGATTAGGGCCTAGGCAAGGAATACAGGATAAATGGAAATCCTTATGAGGTATTTGCTTCCCACAAGTAATACAATTATTAACTTTTTCTGACATCGGTATGGAGCAAGAAAAATGTTTCCCCAACGGGGCACTTAGCTTTAGTGAAGACTTCGGTTCTGAAACGCAAACTCGAATATTTCAAGAGTCGGACGACAGGCACTTACGAAATGCTTCTGCTTCGGGCACCGTGCGGCAAGAAAGACTAAAGAAAATGGTGTCAGCTGCTTGTTTTATACCCCTGACAGGTCATGGAAGAGGAGACAGCAACCGACGCAGGACCCAAGACTTTTGAATTCAGGCTGACTGAGGGCAACTTGCCAGCAGATTACCCAAATGTAATGACTGCAACAGTGAAACATGAAGAACATTTTGGGCCATCAGTGAAATAAGAGAACCAAGCAGTCAGTTTGAGATTGTGGAAATTCAGGTGAGACAACAAATCTTTTTATAGACTCTAGGTGAGTCATCAGCAGAGAGAACCAATCTTGTCTGGGCCAATATGGTGGAATTTGGATAACTGTTGCTTGGCACCATTTTGCTTTCTGTAGAGCTCTAGGTACCACAGTTAAAAGGGATATATGTAGTCTGAAAGCCACTGCCCAATTATTGCATCTCAACCGTACTATCAGCTCAGAAGGATCAAGGTAAAGAAACTGCTGCATTTGGTGATGCCAGGGATGCAAACAGATCAGCACACAGTTGGCCTCAGTGGCTGAAAAGGTCTTGTACTACTGACAGACAATTCAAGAGGCAGCAGAATAGTTTCACACAGCAAGAGAGTTTATTTTACAAAATGTGCATTGCAACCAGAAAGGGTTGAGGAACGATTACCCACTGCAATAGTCTCACCGCTTTCCAACATAATGTACAGGAGCTGGTTCCTGCCTGCTAGTTGATATACCACACTACCATCATGTTGTCAGTATGGAAAGAAAAGACCCCTATAGGAAGACAGTCTTGAAGTTCCTGCAAAACAAGGAGGACTGCTCTAATTTATAAGACACTAATGTGAAGGCTGATCTTGTGGAGCTACCAAAGACCTTGAACCATCCTTTCCTGAAAATACCTCCCACCCCAAGGAGGAGGAGGTATCCATGGTAATCTTGACTATGGATGGGGGGAGGTAGAAGAAAGTGTTTTCCAAAAGGAACACATGAGTAAGTGAGCCATCATATAGTACAGTTGTGTACACTTACCATAAATGTAGATGTTTGAGTGTATTCACTGTTGCAGTCATCACATTTGGGTTATCTGCCTGCAGGTAGCCCTCAGCTGGCCTGAATACCAGAGTCTTCGGATTTCTGCATCGGATGCTGTCGCTTCTTCCATGACGTCAAGGGTATAAAACATGCAGTCGACGCCATTACATCAGTATTTCTTGCCCCAGATGTCAGGTGCCCCCACAATAGAAAGCAATTATATGGTATGGTACACCCCCATCAAAAAGCAAATAAACATGAGGAAAAAAAAAATTTTATATATATATATATATATATATATATATATATATATACATATATATATATACATACACCAAACAAGAAGGAAAGGTAGATGTAAGAGAAGTCAGGGGGCTGGAGGGAGGGTAAACAGGACTGCAACAGTGAATACACTCGAACATCTATATTTATGGTAAGTGTACACAACTGTACTATGTTCGTGTTTCACTGTTGCAGTCATCACATTTGGGTTGATTCCCAAAGCTAAGGAAGGGAGGAGGTAGTTAAAGAGCATTAGGGCCAAATAGAATCCAAGTTGTCTGTGCACGTCCAGAGAGTGCTATCCGTTCCCCTTTGTTTTGTGGATTAGGGAAAAGGTAGGCAAATGAATGGACTGGTTTAGGGCCACACTAGACACCACCTTGGGCATAAAGGAAGGATTAGTCCTAAAGAAAAAGTACAGTTTTGTACCTACCATAAATGTAGATGTTCGAGTGCTAATACAGCTGCAGTCATAACAGAAGGGTTCTCCTGCCGTCAGGCGGGTCCACAGTCGGCCGAATTCCAAAGTTTAGGTCCGGCGTCGGTTGTCGTCGCTTCTTCCCTGACGTCAGTGCGAAAGGGGTATAAAAGAACAAGCCAACCCCATTTTCTTCAGTTTTTCTTGCCCCAGATGTCAGGTGCCCCCAGAAGGAAGGCAATACATAAATTTATGTAATAATGCAATGCAATATAATCAAAATACAGTAGTTGCAAGCAAATACACCATAAATGAATACCCCAATCAGGATGTATGAGGAGGTGTTAGCCAACAGGCCTGTCCCAAGAGGGGAAGGAGGGAAACCTGGACTGCAGCTGTATTAGCACTCGAACATCTACATTTATGGTAGGTACAAAACTGTACTATGTTCATCGTGCATACAGCTGCAGTCATAACAGATGGGTAGAATCCCAAAGCTAAAAAAGGGGTGGTAGGCACTAGGTGGAACTAGGAGGAGCCAGGATGCCCTGCAAGACTGCAGTGGCAAAGCCTGCTCTAGTTTTGGAGTATAATGGTAGGTGGTAGTGCTTGGAGAAGGTATGTACAGAACTCCAAGTGGCTGCTTCCAGAATATCTTTGGTAGGAACTCCTCTGAGGAAAGCTGCAGAGGTAGCTGTGGCCCTTGTGGAGTGAGATCTGATGCCTTGCAGGTACAGTTTTTCCATGAAGAGAATAACAAAAGCGTATGCAGTGGGCTATCCATTTTGAGATTGTCTGTTTGGAAATTGGCTTCCCTTTAGCTCCTATAGCATAGGACACAAAGAGTTGTTCTGATTTTCTGAAAGGCTTTGTTCTGCCCAAATAATAACGCAGCTGTCTGTGGATGTCCAAGGAATGTAGTAGTCTTTCCCCTTTGTTTTGAGGATTAGGGTAAAAGGTAGTTAAGTGGATAGCCTGATTCAAAGCTACCCTGGATACCACCTTTAGCATAAAGGACGGGTTGGTTCGTAAGAAAACTCTGTCCTGATGGAAAATGATGAAAGGCTGCACAGCCATGAGGGCTTGTAGTTCCGATACCCTGCGAGCTGAGGTGATAGCCAGAAGGAAGGCTGTTTTCCAGGACAAATATTGCAAATCTGTTGAGGCAGCTGGCTCAAAAGGAGGCAAGGTCAGCTTTTCTAGAATGAAATTGAGGTCCCAAGCAGGTATTGGTTGTTTCCTTGGGGTTTTATATTCTTAGCCCCACTGAGGAACTGTCTTAAGAGGGGGTGAGAGAATAAAGGTGGATCAGTGTTGTATTCTGCAGAAATGGCTGAGGCATGGATTTTGATGGAGGAGAATGAAAGCCCACTGCTTAGCAGCTCAGCTAGATACTGTAATATTTGAGGTAAATTCAGTTTTCCAGGATTCTGGCCCTTTTTCTCATTCCAGGCACAAAACCGTTTCCATTTTGCGGAGTAAGCTTTTCTAGTAGACGGTCTTCTGGCCTCCAAAATGACATCCTGCACATCCTTGGAGAGTAGGGTCTGTTGTGAAGTAAAGTAATCTTCCATGTGGCCAGATTGAGTGTTTTCAGCTGACTGTGAAGAGTTTTGAAGCTGTGCTGAGTCAGAAGAAGAGGCATTAGAGGTAGGGTCCAGGGTGGGGAATGCGTCAGGCTCCTCAGGAGTGGGTACCAGTGCTGTCTTGGCCAGTCTGGAGCAATGAGAATCATCTTTTGTCTGTCTGCTCTGGTTTTTAATAGAACTTTGGGCAGCAGAGGAAGAGGTGGAAAGGCATAAACTGTCATTGTTGTCCAACTGAAAGAGAGAGCGTCCACTCTCCAGGCCTGTGGATGAAAAGTCCTTGAGCAGAATTTTGTCAATTGGTGATTTATGTGGGAGGAAAAGAGATCTATGTCTGGCCTTCCCCATGCTTGAATTATCTCTGTAGAAACTTGAGGATGCAACTTCCATTCGTGTGGATCTGTCATATTTCTGCTTAGGTTGTCTGCCAGCGTATTTTCCTTGCCTGGCAAGTACTGTGCTTGAAGTTCAATTTGTAATTCCAGAGCCATGTTCCAAAGTGACATGGCCAGCCTGCATAGGGGGGTATGAATGGGTTCCTCCCTGTTTGTTTATGTACCACATTACTGTGGTGTTGTCTGTCCTTATCAATAGTTGACCTGGATGCAGAAGGTCTTTGAAAGCTATAATAGCATTTATTACTGCTAGCATTTCCTTTTGATTGATGCAAAGGTGCTTTTCTTTTTGGGACCACTTGCCCTGAATGCACGGATCTGTCATGTGCGCCCCCCAGGCGTAGTCTGAGGCGTCTGTTTTGATGACTTGATTTGCTTGCGGCTTGCAGAATGGGAGACCTGTGTTTGTCTGGCATGCTTGAGCCCACCACAGAAATTCCTTTTGAAGACATGGAATTAGTGGTATTATTGTTTCCAAACTGTGGCTGTGTTGAGACCATAGGTTTTTCAGGTACCATTGAAGTCTCCTCATATGCAGCTTTGCACATGGGATTAGTAGGATGCAAGATGCCATGAATCCCAGAGCCTGCAGGATTTTCCTTGCAGTCAGCCTGGTGAACTTTGCTAGTTTTCTGAAGTATTGACTTAGTTGCCCCTGTTTCTCTGGCGTGAGGTAGGCCATCTGGGTGTTTGTGTCCAAGTTGGCACCCAGAAAAATTATTTTCTGAGAGGGTATTAGCCTTGATTTCTTTTTGTTGACAGTGTATCCCAGAGAATTCAACAACATTATTACAAAAGCCAGATGTTTCAGAAGTATGTGCTTGCTGTCCGCTTGGATCAGGCAGTCATCCAAATATGGGTATATTTGTATCCCTTGAAGTCTGCAGTAGGCAATTACTGATGCCAGGCATTTCGTGAATACTCTGGGTGCAGTAGATAAGCCAAAGGGCAATGCACAGAATTGATAATGGGTTGAACCTGCAAGAAATCTGAGGTATCTTCTGCAATTTTGTCTGATTGGGACATGCAGGTATGCCTCCTTGAGGTCCAATGTTACCAGCCAAGACTCCTTGCCCAGCATGGGAAGAACCTGCAGTAATGTGAGCATCTTGAATTTTGGCACGAGTAAAAATGTGTTTAGGATGGATAGGTCCAAAACAGGTCTCCAATCTTTTCCCTTCCTTGGTACCAGGAATAGTCTGGAATAAAAACCTTGACCTTGTTCTTGAGTAGGTACCTCTTGAACAGCTTTCATGTCCATGAGATCTGAAATTTGTCTTTGTGCCTCTGCCCTTTGATTGTGTGGCAGGTTTGGCATGCCTCTCATTTTTGGAAGGGTGTGAAAATGGAATCTGTAGCCTCTATTTATAATGTCCAGGATCCATTTGTCTTTTGTGACAATATGCCAATTTTTCGAAAATAATGCCAGTTTTCCGCCTAAGGGTGCTGCCACATTTGAGCCTTGCTTGGCATGCAAAGGGGAAAGTCATTGGGTTTGCTTTCTGAATGGCTGCGAACTATCCTCAACACCTCTTTGTGGAGGAGCTTGCCATTGTCTGGTTCTAAACGATCCTTGAGATTGCCCTCTGCCCCTCGGGCGCCTGTATCTACCTCTTTGGGGTCTGTCCGTGGCTGGAAAGGACCAATTTTTGGAAAGCCAATTTCTACTGAAACGTGGAGGTTGCACCTGTAGAAAATCTTTCACTGTTTGCATTGATTTAGCCTTTTCCTCCATTTTCTTTAATACCTCCTCAGCTTTAACACCAAATAATACATCCTTTTGTAGAGGGGCATCTAGCAATTTAGCTTTGACATGATCTGGTAAGGTTTGCTCCTTGAGCCAGGCATGTCTACGTATGACTGATCCTGTAACAGCAGCTCTACATGAGGCCTCTAGAGCATCAAAACCACATTGTAAGGTATGTTTACCCACTTGTTCTGCACTATGCTTCAAATCCTGCAACTCCTTCAAGTCTGGTTGGTCAGGTTGTGACATTTTGCTTCTCAACTGTGATAACAGAAACTGTTTGTACTTTAACATATGGAACTGGCAGTTTAATGCCCTTATGGTTAAAGTGGCCGAGGTGTATACCTTTTTTCCCCACCTTTCTAAAGATCTGGAATCTCTCTAGGAAGGTAATGGATTTTTAGCAGTGGAGGCCTTAATTCCCTTGGGGCCCTGTGAGATAGTTTCTGGGTCAGCTGCATGGCTTTTGTATAAAAATTGGTCTGAGTCAGGAACCCGGTAGTACCGGTCAGGCTTGACTGGGGCTGGAGGTAAAGAGTCTGGGTTAAGGCAGGCCTCCGAATACACATCATCTAGTATGTCTAAGACAGGAGGTATAGCCAGAGGCCTGTGCTGAGGTAGCAAGAGAAAATCCCTAAGCCTTTTCTTGGAGTCTAAGTACTCTTGGCCTTCCCAGTGGAAGCGTTCCCTCAAGGTATGCAAGGTTTCCCCAAACGAGTAATCCTCTGGGGGGGAGACAGAGGGAATGGACTCCTCTGCATCAGAATCTTCATCAGAGTGCTCTGAAATAATGGAGGCCTGGTCAGAGGAGGGAGAATCTTCCTCCACTCTGGGCCTTTTGTCCGGGGGAGGGGGGTTGAGAACCCCTGATAAGAGTAATTAAATCCTCAGCCATTTTAAGCATCTGTTTTTTAGGCATGGGGCCTGGAGAAGGGCCCTGTGTAGCTTGTCTCTTGGAATGCATGGCTGCTTTAGACTTAGTGAAAGCCTTGATGGAAAAAGAAGAGGAAGGTCTGAAGACACCTTGAGAGGAGGCAGACCTGTCTACATTTTGAGTTTCACCACCTAGAGTGGCTTCGGTATCTGTAGTCGGGGTGTGGTCCGAGGAGCCTTCGACCTCGGGCACAGTAGACATCGCCAATGAAGTGTCGTCGGTAGGCAGGGGCTGCGTAGGCGCCTCGCTGAGAACCGGACCACCTGTAGTCGGCTTTGGCATGGTGTCGGTAGAGGCCGCGGACCTCGTGTTGGTCCTTATCTTTGCGCTTTTTTAGACAAAACTGGAGTCGGAGTATCCGGCGACATAATGTAGTTACATTTTTGCCAAAATAGTGCTGGGCGAACTCCGACACTTAATGGTGCGTTTGTTGAATGTAGCACAAAAATGACAGACCGAGACGTTGTGGTCTGGGCCTAAGCAAGGAATGCAGAGGGAATGAAAATCCTTATGTGGTATTTGCTTCCCACATGAAATACAATTATTAACTTTGTCTGACATCGGTCTGAGGCAAGAAAAGTTTCCCCAATGGGGTACTTAGCTTTGAAGAAGACTTCGGTTGCAAAATTTTCGTAATTTCAGGAGCTGGCCGACCGGCACTTGCGAACTGCTTCTGCTTCAGGCACCGCACGGCAAGAAAGACTGAAGAAAATGGTGTCGGCTGGTTCTTTTATACCCCTGTCACACTGATGTCAGGGAAGAAGCGACGACAACCGACGCCGGACCTAGACTTTGGAATTCGGCCGACCAAGGACCCGCCTGACGGCAGCAGAACCCTTCTGTTATGACTGCAGCTGTATGCACGATGAACATCAAGTCTGCATGCTGCCATAAGGGCCTGTAATTTAGACACTCTTCTTGCTGAAGTGATGGCTAGAAGTAAGGCTGTTTTCCAAGAAAGGAATCTCAAACTCTGCTGCTGCAGCTGGCTCAAAGGGGGGAAGATTGAGCTTTTCCAATATAAAGTTAAGGTCCCAGGCTGGACTGGGAGCTGTCCTGGGGGGTTGGACCCACTAAGGAATTGTTTTAGCAAGGGGTGAGAGAAGAGGGGTGGCTCAGTATTATAATGTGCTGAAATGGCAGAGGCTTGAATCTTAATTGACAAGAAAGATAGGCCCTTGGGGAGCATTTCTCTTAAGTACTCTAGAATATGAGGTAAGTCGGGCACCGTTGTGCCATCCCCTGAGCCTGGCTCCAGGAGCAGTATCTTTTCCACTTTTCAGCATAGAATTTTCTGGTACTAGGCCTCCTTGCCTCCAGAATGACATCCAGCACCTGCTTACTGAGTGATGCTAGAGGAGAGCTCATGGAATTAGCCAGGCTGCAAGGTTCAGGGTTGGAAGCTGAGGGTGCAGAATCTGGCCCGCCTGCTGGGACAGCAGAGAAGGGGTCTGAGGTAGGTGCTATGGTTGTAGCAGTGTCAGACTGCGCAAGAGGGAGTACCAGTGCTGGTGTGGCCAGTCTGGTACAATCAGTATTGTTCTTGGCTTGTCCTGTTTGATCTTTAGTAGAACGTTCGAGAGGAGAGGGGGAAAGGCATAAACTGAGAGGCTTTCCCAGGTAAAGGACAGGGCATCCACTTTCCAAGCTTGACTGTGGGGAGTTCTGGTGCAGAATTTGTTCAACTGACAAGTTCTGAGGGGAGGCAAACAGGTCTACCTCTGGGGTCCCCCATTTGTTCCTCAAGAGGTTGAATATTTTGGGTTCTAGTTTCCATTCGTGTGGGTCCATGAGATTTCCGCTTAAGTCGTCCACCAGTGAATTTAGTTTGCCTGTCAGGAATTGAGCTTGTAGGTGCACTTGGTAGATCAAGGCTGTGCTCCACAGAGACACGGCAAGTCTGCAGAGAGGGTAGGATTGGGTTCCCCCCTGCATGTTTATGTACCACATAACTGTGGTGTTGTCTGTCTTTACCAATAGTTGTCCTGAAAGAATAAGGTCTTTGAAGGCTGTCAGAGCATTCTGTACAGCTAACATTTCTTTTTGACTGATATGCAGGTGCATCTGTCTCGGGTTCCATTTGCCCTGAATGCACTGCCCTGCCACGTGAGCCCCCCATGCATAGTCTGATGCGTCTGTTGTTAGGGTTTCAGCGGCAGGGGGTAGAGTGAAAGCGAGTCCCTTGTTGTGGTAACAGGCCTCTGCCCACCAAAGGAACTTTGTCCTTAAACAAGGAATGATATGATTCATTGCTTCCAGGTCCTGAGAATGTTGACACCACAGACTTTTTAGATACCATTGGAGTTTTCTTATATGCAGTCTTGCATATGGAATTAGCAGAATGCAAGAGGCCATGAACCCCAGAGCTTGCAGTATTTTCCTTGCAGATAGCTGGGTTTTTTGTGGCCAATAGTTTGAAGTAGGTTGTCAAATAAACTTGTTTCTCCAGAGTGAGGAATGCCATCTGGGAAGTTGTGTTCAAGCTTGCTCCCAGGAATACAATCTGTTGGCAGGGTACTAGGTGAGATTTCTTTTCATTGATGGTGTACCCCAGTGAGGTTAGAAGTTTCTTTACAAATGCCAGGTGTAATAGCAAGTCCTGGCTTTCTGCCTGAATCAAACAATCATCCAAGTATGGGTACATTTGAATATTTTTCTGCCTGCAAAATGCAATGGCTAGAGCTAGACACTTTGTGAACACCCTGGGCACAGTAGATAAGCCAAAGGGAAGTGCAGAGAACTGAAAGTGCATGGAGCCCACCCTGAAACGTAGGTACTGTCTGCAGGATTCTCTTATTGGGATGTGGGATGTGCAGGTAAGCTTCCTTTAAGTCTAGGGTTGCTAGCCAGGCATCTTTGACTAGAACAGGAAGAAGCTGTTGAAGAGTTAGCATTTTGAATTTTGGAACCACCAGAAAGGTGTTGAGAATAGAGAGGTCCAGGATAGGATGCCAGGAGTTTTCTTTTCTGGGTACCAGAAAAAGCCTGGAGTAAAAACCTTGTCCCCTTAGTTCTTTTGGGACAGGTTGAATAGCCCTGATACTGAGAAGAGAGAGAACCTGCTGTTGGGCCTCCACCCACTGATTTGGGGGGAGGTCTGGCCAACCATTTGGGATTGGTAGTGTGTGAAAGTGGAATCTGTATCCTTGGGAAAGTGTGTTCAAAACCCATTTGTCCTGGTAATGAGTTCCTAGTTATTTGCATGCAGGGTGAGCTTTCCTCCTAAGGGAGCAAATAGTTGAGCAGGGCTTGGTAGGATTAAGGTTATGATATTGTGCCATTTTTCCATAGGGGGTTGGCTTACTACTCCCTGCTTTGGAAGTGAGAGCCCCCCACTGCTTAGATCTGTGCATAGCCTGAGACTGAAGTCTTGGTGGTCTGCTGTTCCTGGGTTTGGACAGAGAAGGCCTGGAAGGGACTGGAAAGGACCAGTTCTTTGAAGGCCAATGCCTACTGTACTGGGAGGCTGTACTTGTAGAAAATATTTAACAGTTTGCATAGATTTAGCTTTTTCCTCCATCCTTTTGAGGACTTCTTCTGCCTTGTTGCCAAAAAGGTGGTCTTGGTTTAAGGGTGAATCCAGTAATTTAGCTTTAACAAGATCTGGCAAGTTTTGTTCCTTAAGCCAAGCATGCCTTCTAAGTAGAGATCCAGTGACAGCAGCCCTGCAAGATGCTTCTAAATCATCAAAACCACATTGCAAAGTATGTTTACCAACTTGTTACGCAGAATGCATTAAATCTTGTAAGTCTTTGTGTTCAGCACATAATACGTTGCTGATACTTTAACATATGAAACTGGCAATTTAAAGCCCTAATGGCCAAAGTAGCAGAACTTTTAGTTATGTACTTACCATAACTTTAGATGTTTGGGATCCATACATTCAATACTGTCCCAGGATGCACCACCACTAATCCCCCAGATCTTGTTTGTCCGCATTCATGCACACATGCACAACTTGTTTATATAACATTGTTAGATGTTTCAAGATGAAACAACAGGATTCGGACCTCTGATATCCTCTGATCTCCAAGGAAGGGGAAGGAGGTTAGATGGATCCCAAACATCTAAAGTTATGTAACTAAAAGATGTTATGTGATCCTATCTCACCTACATTCAATACTGATGGGACAGCCCCTAGCACCTAAATCTGAGCACTGTGGAACCAAATGAAGTCTAGATGCCACATCCAATTTGTAGTGGGAAATGAAAGGGGAAGACCATGTAGCCGCAGCACAAATGTCACTAATGGCAAGCTTAGAATGAAATGCTACCAAGTAGCCATAGCCCTTGTAGAATGAGCTTTGACAGAGGTATTAGAATAAGAATAAGCTTGAGTAATACAGTCCCTGAGCCATTTGGCAATAGTGACTTGTGGCGGCTTTTGCCAATTTATTGTCCAATAAAGGATACAAACAACTGATCTGTTTTCCTTGTTTGTTTGGTCCTATCTAAATAAAAACGCAACTGCCTGTGGACATCTAATGTGTGGAATATGAATTCCGCTTTGTTAGAATACGGAAAGAAGACTGGAAGTTCTAATGATTGTTGTAGGCAGAAACTGGAACAAACTTTAGGGACAAAAGATGGATTTGGCCTGAGAGATACCCGGAGGTTTTACAGACAAGGCTTGAAGCTCTGAAACCCTTCTGGCAGAAGCCACCAGAAAGGCAGTCTTCCACGATAGAAATTTTAAATCACATGTCGGAAGGAAGTTAACATAACACCACATCGAGATCCCATGGAGGAGCAGGATGAGAAATCGGAGGTCTTAAAAGCGCAGCACCTTTCAAGAAGGTCTTACACAATCTGTTGCTCATTAAAGGTGGGTTTATAGATTCGTGAAAATTGGAAATAGCTGCCAATTGATCCTTGATGGTAGAGACTGAAGAGCCTTGATTGAAAAGAGAAGTTAGAAATTTCAGTACTTCTGAAACAGGAATAGTGATGGGATCCAGGCCCCGAGTTGAGCCCAAATAGCAAATCTTTTCCATTTGCTAGAATACAATTTTTGTAGCAGACAAGATAAAATGTGTACAACTTCTGGATCCAATGTATGACTCCTGACTATAGTCGGAAGAGGAGGAGCCAAGCCGTCAATTTTAAGGTGTGTAGGGACTGGTGGAATAGTCCCGACTGATGCACCAATAGGTCTGGGATCTGATCCAGGAACCATGGACCTTCCAGAGCATATTTCCGAAGATAGCGGAACCATACTTGACGAGGCCAGTAAAGAGCAACTAAGATTATTTTGCTCCCCAAAAGAGATGCCTTTTGAATCACCCTGGGAAGGAGAGGAACTGGAGGGAAGGCATAAAGCAAGCCGCCCATAGGGCTCTTCAGCCGGGTGAGGGAGAAAACTTTTGCACTTCTGATTCAGCGGAGTCGCGAAGAGGTCACAACACGGAACTCCCCATTTGCTGAAAATCTGATTTGCAACTGTAATGTTCAGAGACCATTCGTGTGGAAAGAGGATAGTTCTGCTCAGTCTGTCGGCTATCACAATGGACTTGCCCGGGATATGAGTCGCCACTAGAAAGACACTGCCCATTCCCAAACTCTCATGGCCTCTCTGCAAAGGGGATAGGATCTGGTCCCTCCCTGTTTGTTCAGGTACCAGACCACTGACATGTTGTCAGAGTGTGAGGGAGGTAATCGTGAAGGGCTTGAAGGGACAGAAGCACCGCCTCATTTCTAGGATGTTGATATGAAGTAGGGTCTCTTCAATGCCATTTGCCTTGGACTGACCTGCCCAGGGAATGCCCCCCACCCCATCTGGGAGGCCCGTGGTCAAAGTGGCCACAGGAGGAGGTGGAACAAAGGGTCGCCCCTGATCCAGATTGGAGGGCACCAGCCACCAGGTCCCGTTTGCAGGTTTCCGTGATCCATATGAGGTGACTGAGAGGGAGTTCCTGAAAGGACCACTGAGCTGAAAGAAGCCACTGGAGAATTCTCATGTGCAACCTTGCCAGGGAACTAGAAGAACCGGGGCGGACATGGATCCCAATAGCTGCAGGACCATTCTGGCTGGGGCTTTGGATCTGGGAAGTAAAGCTTGAACTTGAGCCTGTATGGTTTGTATCCTGTCTGTAGGTAGATAGACCCGCATTCGGGTTTGAGTCTATCTCTACCCCTATGAATCTTATGCTGAGATGGCAGCAACACAGACTTTGGCCAGTTGAAGGTGATTCCAAGGAATTGCCCAGTGATATAGTGGCTTGTAGGAGTAGATGCTTGAGGTGGCAGTTAGGAGCCAATCGTCCAGATACGGAAACACCTGGAATCCTAGACTTCAGGTGAGCAGTCACGACCAAACATTTGGTGAACACACTGGGGCTGTGGTGAGACCAAAGGGCAGCGCTGAACTGAAAATGACTGCCTCCTAGGCTGAAGAGATGTCTCCCTGACGCTTGATGTACCATGATATGGTAATAAGCGCCCTTGAGATCTATGGAGCACATCCAAACACCTTTCTCCAGCAATGGGAAAATGGTTTGTAGGGTGACCATTCGAACTTGGACTTTTGACTGAACGGTTTAGAATGCTGAGATCCAAAATGGGTCTCAAGTCCCCGGTCTTTTTGCACCAAAAGAATCTTGAGTAAGTCCCTAATCCGATCTGGTCATGACTCCTTTTGCAGTAGCTTTGAAACTTCTGAGGCTGCAGTTTGACTGGGTGGCGGGTCCGGGATTTTGGACTGAGGTGGAGAGTGAGAGAAAGGGATGGTGTAAAGCACCCATCGGTCCTGAGTGATACCTTCCCAGGCTTTTAGGTGCTTCAAAATGACCCCGACTGGCTCGGAGCTGCACAGTCAGGCAATCCCTCAGGGACTGTGAAAGCTGAAGAGCCACGAAAGGACTCGTGGTCTCCAGTGTTGCGAGGGCCTCTGCCGCCTCTGGGATGGGAAGGGGGAGGGGTAAGACTTCTGAGATCGAACCACATTTTCCCTCCTCTTTAGCCTTGGGAGTGAAAATCACGGCAGTCAGAGTCTTACCTTCTTGCTCAGCCAGCGGTCAGTGTGTCCTTTACCTTGGGTCCAAACAAGGAGGACCCATCAAAGGGCAAAGGAAGACTTAAAGGCCTCCGAAATGACACAGGCGGAGCCAGGCTTGTCTCCGAGAGCAATGCCTGTACATAAGAAATGAGCCTCATGGATGAGTTTGAAATGGACGACAGTGTAGCCAGCTGAGAGCCAACCGTCTGGGCCAGCTCCTCAGGCAGGTTACCCAAGAGGGTATCGGAAAGTTCTTTAATCAGATCCCTCTGAAATCTGGTAAAGTGCGTGAGATAGTTCAAGGACCTTAGTGTAAAGGCCGCTGAACTTAGATCCATGCTCCTAGACTCCTTATTAGGAGGATGGACGGACATCGAAGCTTCTGCTACATCTTGCTGGGTAGCAGATGCCACAACCAAAGCATCTACAGCCACACCTTTAGTCAGGAACTCTTTTTCCGGGGGTGCTGAGAGGAATTTATTAGGACGAGCAGGCACCGTTCAGAGTCTGGACAGATCAAGTCCAAGAGCGGCGGAGACACCCAGGAGGCGGAGGGCTGAGCCCCGAAGGCCTTAAGGAACACCGACTCATCAGCAGAAGGGGGTTTGGATTGCCAGCCGCCTTGTTTAAGGGCTTCCAGGATGTCTGCAAAGGAGACATCATCTGAGGACGACTTAGGGGACACCTCTGCATCATCGAGATCAGTGTCTGATGTAAGAGACTCATCAGGCCTCTTGCACGATCTTTTCTCTTCCAAGAAGCTTCAGAAGGACCTCCAGGAGGGGGGAACCCCAGTGGGGTAACCTCAGGCCCCGGCTCTGCTGTCTAAGGACAGGGGACTGCCAAAGACCCAATCTCGGTATGCAGGAAGGAGCTGGGGAGACCGTGGAGGTAGCCAAAGATGATTTGGCTAACGACTCTCATAGCCCTGAAGGCGGACCACCAGAATCCTGGGAGGGTCCCATAGAGGAAGACTTGGGACCGAAAACATCAGTCCGCATCCCCGGGCCGACGGAAGAAGTACTCAAGAGCCGGAGTTGAAACCTCCACCGTTCCACCAGCACCGGCTCCAACGGTGCCGAGGCTGTTGGAGGAGGAACCATAGTAGCAGGGTGGACCATCGCCCAATGGGCTGGAGCCAAACTAACTTTTGGAACACCAAGACTGGAAGAGTCTTAGGAGCACCCTGTCGATGTCCGAATCAGACATCTTGGAGGATCTGGATGATACCAATCGGGTCGAACAGATTTCTCCATCGGCTCCATAGGACTAGGGGACCGGCCAATGGATTCTATAATTATCGGTTCGAGGGAGATCTCAGGCAATTCCCTCGGTGCCGATGAGGACAAGAGTCTGAGCGCAACCTCATCGGCTCCAATATCAGTGGAGCCGATGAAGGTGACCCGCCTCGATGCCCCAGACCTCGAAACCAGAGGGTCGAGACTGGAGGCATTGAGGCAGACGTTCCGTCCACCCTCGGCTCAAGTCCGTGGAGCCGATGGAGAAGTCTGCCTAGGTTTTGGCAGTCGGTTCCGACAGACTGGTTGGAGCCAACGCTTTTCTTTTTGAAGGAGAGGGAGAAGAAGATAAAGCCTCCCGAAGGATGGCTTAATTAACCCTTTAAGGATTAATTTATTTTTCCTCTCCTGGAGGACCCTTGATGAGAAGGTGTGACACACGCTACATGACTCTTGTAGGTGCTTTCATGGCGTCTAAAAGGAGTGGTCATCCGCTATAGACATCTTATAACCACACGTGCACTTTTTAAACCCGAGGGTCTATGCTCTTGGACATGTCTAAAGATAGATAATACCAAAACTAGCAGTTTAAAGTTCAACAAAAATGTAAAGTTTTTTTACAGAAACACAGAAAAGGAGGGTCAAGACACTCTAACTTAAAAGGGTACTTGACCCACAAATAACACGCTAGAATAGCAAATAGCAAAAGGGGAAGGCCAATCTAACTAAAACGGGAAACCTTCAACGAAAACACAAATTTCTCAACAAAATATCCAATACACAACAACAATAGCTGTTAAAACAGCTTTTAGGTTCAAAACAAGCAAATTCCTGACAGGAAAAGCCTAAATAAAGTAGTACTTAGCCCAGCTGTTGAGACCACGCCTTAGCTTGTAAGCGGCAAACGAGATCTGGGGATTAGTGGTGGTGCATCCTGGGATAAGAAATAGCTCAGCCAATAAGAGGCCTCGCTCTATAGCATAATCGGCCCGAGCCCATCAGTATTGAATGTAGGCGAGATAGGATCACATAACATCTGTATACCTTCTTACCCCATCTGTCTAAGGCTCTAGAATCTCTATTAGAAGGGGTAGGATTTTTGGCAGCAGTAGCCTTAATGCCTTTTGGTCCTTGGGAAATGGTCTCTAGATCCGCAGTAGGACTCTTGAAGAGGAACTTGTGAGAGTCAGGTATTCTGTAGTACTTGTCAGGTTTTCTGGGAGCTGGAGGTTAAGTGTCTGGGGTAAGGCTAGATTCCAAGAAAACATCATCTACAATAGCCAAAACAGGAGGGATAGCTAGAGGCCTGTGTTGAGGCAGGAGTAAGAATTCCCAAGTCTTTTTTTGGACTCAGAATAGTCCTGGCTTTCCCAGCGGAAATGCTCCCTAAGCGTATGCAAGGTTAAAATCTTCTGGAGAGGAAGCAGAGGGAATGGAATCCTCTGCATCAGAATCCTCATAAGTTGATAAGGGCAAATCCTGGTAATCAGAAGGAGCAGAGATATCAGATTCCTGATCAGAAGAATCAGAAAGAAAATAGGTTGTAGGTCTCTTAGAGGGGGAAGGCTGACTTCCCATAATTAGGGTAATAAGGTCTTCAGCCATTCTAAGCATTTGTTTTTGAGAAATATGGGTCTGAGTCAGTGGTTTGGTCATCGGTTTTCTACGTGTAGTGCGAGTTTTAAGCCTGAGGAATTTGGTACTTCTAGTTGGAAATTATGCCATCGGTTTAATATGAAAGTCTGTAGGCCTGAATACACCTCAGAAGCCGGTGCCTGCACAGTGGCTCCGGAAACATCCAAGGCAGTGACATCTGCAGGTTCCATAGTCAAAGAAGCATCTCACGGCATACCGAACTCCGAATGGGTCTCAATAGAGGCCTGCATAGTCGGCAGTTTTGGACCTATGCGATCTGTCTCTATCCTTGCGTTTTTTCGGAAGAATGGTAGTTGGATGGCTTAACGAAGCCATTTCGGAGTATGGAGATCGAGAACGAAAGTATTTAGCTACAAAAATAGCCCAACGACAAATAGTTTGGGAGTTGAACAAGGCACGAAACTGACAGCGAGGGACTTTGTGGTCTGGGCCTAAACAGGTGACGCAGTAAGAATGAAAATCTCTATGAGGTATTTGCTTTCCGCAAGCAAGGCAATTGCTAATTTTTTCTGACATCGGTTACAGCAAGAAAAAAGGATCCCCAACAGGGTACTTATCTTTTTTGAAGACTTCGGGTCTGAAACTCGAAAACGAAAATTTCAGGAGTCAGCCGACCGGCATTTGCGAACTGCTTCTGCTTCGGGCACCGCACGGCAAGAAAGACTGATCTAATAGCATTGGCTGCATGTTTTATACCCTTGACGACTTGACGTCATGGAAGAAGCGACAGCATCTGGCGCAGAAATCCGAAGACTCTGGTATTCAGGCCGGATGAGGGCTACCTGCAGGCAGATAACCCAAATGTGATGACTGCAACGGTGGAACACGAAGAACATCAACTGCTCCATGTACTTGCCTGCAACTGTGACTGGAATGGACATAGTATCCGTGAGCTGTAACCAATGAACCCTGAGCAACCAGTGGAGAACTGTCCTCTGATATCAAGTGAACTGATCCATCAGTACTGAGGAAGCCATAAGCCCTAACATGCAGAGGACAACTTGTGACTGAAGCTATTTACACAGAAGAGAGTTTCAAATGGAATGCTGCAGGATGTGGACTCTGGTCTGTGGAAAGGATACTATGTAGTTCACGGTGTCCATGTAGAACCTAATGAACTGAAACTGTTCAAGTCAGTTGCAAGATAGTCTTCTCTCTGTTGATGGATATGCTCAGGATCAACAGAGCTGGAGAACATAATCCCTGGGCTCCATCAATGATTACATGGTTGTGACAGCTAGGAGCCAATTGTCCAAGCATGAAAATGTTCCGATTCCTCTCAGTCGCAGATAGGCCACAACTACAGCCATGCAACTGAAAATTAATGGCTCCCAAGCAGACGCGTGGCCATTGCTTGCAAGCCTTGGCTGCTCTGATGTGGAGCCAAGCATCCAGGAGCTTGATATAGCACATCTAATTGTTTTGTCTGAAGACATGACAGGACTGTTTGCAGTGTGATCATCCTGAATTGGGTCATTCTAACATATGTGTTTAGGTGGCTTAGGTCAAAACATGGCCTTAGGTACTTGTTTTTCTTGGGAACCAGAAAGAATCTCGAGTAATATCCTAACCTGTATGGTACAGTGTGACCTCTTAGACGGCTTTTTTTTTTGAAGTAGGGATAGGATCTTACATATGATCACTTTCTGCTGGCGTGGTTGCGTATCTGTAAATGCTGAAGGTATCTAAGGTAGGCATTAGGAAAAGGGAGTTAAATAGTCTCTGGATATTGTCCCTCATATCCAGGAGTCCTGCGGGATGGCCATCCACACTGGTGAATACTGGGATAAGTATCCCCACACTGACTCCAGAGGGGTGCAGTCAGGCAGTCCTTATGGACGACCAAGCTGCCTGTTAGAGAACTGTCCACAATAATTTTGATTTTGAGGACCAACATCCCCCCTACCTCTGGGTCTACAGGTTCCTATTACGTTATCGAACTTCAACAAGTTCGAACCCTATATGGTCGAAACCATATAGTCAAACTTGCTGAAGTTCGAACACACACACACAAAAAATTAAAACATGCAACAGTAAACTAACTGTTACAAGCAGGGGGGAAAGCCCCCATGCACCCCCCACACCCCCGCTCTTTAAATATACCAACTCTGAGACCGCACTATAGTGCGGAAAGGGAATATTTCCCTTTACTGCACTGCAGTGCGATCTCGGAGTTGGTATATTTAAAGAGTGGGGGCTGTGGGGGGTGCATGGGGGCTTGCCCTCCTGCTTGCAACAGTTAGTTTACTGTTGCATATTTTTTTTCCCCATGTTCGAAGTTTTTAAACTTCAAACAGACAAGTTTGATATTGTCGTGTTCGAAGTTTCAAAACTTTGATTACGTAATATGAACCCTGGGTCTACATCCACTGAGGAGGCAAAATCTGTCCTGGCCAACTCAATCCAAATGGAGTCAAAGGGCTAATGCTTGGACTTCTGGAATCATAATGATTTTGACACTTTTTGGTTCTTATTGTATGACTGTTGGAGGTTCTAAAATCAGACTCCAATGGCATAAAGCATTTTACCACCCTACTCACACTTCTGACATCGCACCTCAACTTATGGACAAAACAAGAAGGACCCGTTGTACAGAGCATTAGTGAAAGACATCCTGAAGTTTATTTTTTATATCTTTTGTTTATTAAGCCGCGGTGGTGCAGCGGTAGCATTGTTGCCTCACACCAAGAGATTCTCCCATTCGATTCTCGGCTGGAATGCCTTCTCTGTGGAGTTTGCATGTCCTCCCCACAGTTGAGTGGCATCCGAAAGACATGCGTAGAATGGGCGTGACTTCGTTGAAGGTTGGGCGTCGAGCTGATACCTCGGCACCCGTAAAAAATCTACTGCCTATCATTAGTGGACCGGAGTTCCACTGTGGTGACCCCTAACTGGGAAAAGCCGAAAGAAGAACATTTCTTTTATTTTATTTATTCATTGATGACTAGGTTAGTCTCACTAGACTAGTGGTCGCTTTTCAGGGGAGTCTCAAGGTGGCACTCACTACTAGGGGAAATTTGGCCAGGACATCTGAGAACTTTCGCTACTCATTTTGATGGGTGCAGTAGGATCTTTCACATCCACCTGAGCTACCACCAACTCAAGCAGATGGGACCTCAGTTTAACATCTCATCCGAAGGACAAGTTTTCCTTAAAGTCATGCAATTAAGGCCAGGTAAAGCATCACATAGTAAAGCTTACCCATGCCACACAAGCTGCTTAATCTGCTGAGTTGTACAACAAAAGCAGGAAGAGGATGTATACATTAAACACAGAATTTGAGGTGGCCTCTATTTCTTGAATCTGGTTTAGGAGTCCTTTTCAAAGATGCCAACAATTGTTACATCAGGTCCCTCTGAAAACAATTCATACAGGTGGCATAGTTCAAGGTCCTGATAGCAAATCTACCTGAAGCATACGGCCACTTCCCTAATCTGTCCATACCCTGTGACTCCTTGTTGGGAGAATGGATGATAGCTGTATACTCAATGAGCTACTTCTTAGTTGTAGCTACCACAATAACAGAATCAACAAGGGGCTTTTCTCTCAAGACGGACTGTCCTGGGTGATGGTCTAAATATCTTGTCTGGCGCCTGGGGTACAGATTCATATGTACTGGGTTCTTGCTGTGACCTCCTGACAGACAGGTCAATTAAATGGTCTGCTGGAGGAACCACACAAAAAATAGAGGGTGTCAAACTACATACCTCAAAAGGAATCTCTCTATCCTGAGAGGGAGGGTCTGAAGGCTAATTTTATCTCTGGTGAATTACCTCAAGAATTTCACCAAAGGTGACATCATTCAGAGGGGCTGTGTGGAGCTCTCTCTGTACAGACTCAAATTATCGAGAGAAAGTGACAGACACTGAAGGGAATCTATGTGCTTCGTTTTACATGTCCTCATTCTAGCACAACAAAAAGTGGAGAATTAGTACTCAGAGAACTGAATTTACATTGGAAATGAACTTTTGAGGCTGGAACCTTGTCTGTGGATGCATAAAGAGAATGAGAAGGAAAAAGCACAGTTGTGTACACTTACCATAAATGTAGATGTTCATGTGTATTCACTGTTGCAGTCATTACATTTGGGTAATCTGCTGGCAGGTTGCCCTCAGTCGGCCTGATTAACAAAGTCTTGGGTCCTGCATCGGTTGCTGTCCCTTCTTACATGACGTCAGGGGGGTATAAAACATGCAGCCGACGCCATTACATCAGTTTTTCTTGCCCCAGATGTCAGGTGCCCCCCAAATGGGGAGAAAATGAAATAAATATATATATATATATATATATATATATACATATATATATAGATATATACATATATATATATATATATATATATATATATATACACACATATATATGATTTAAAACACAAAAAATATACCTCCAAACAAAAGCAAATACACCAAAAAGGCTTTTAAGCATAGTAAAAGAAAGAAGAGGTATAGTCAGAGAAAATCAGGGGGCTGGAGGGTGGGTAACCAGGGCTGCAACTGTGAATACACTTGAACATCTACATTTATGATAAGTGTACACAACTGTACTATGTTCTTCATGTTTCACTGTTGCAGACATTACATTTGGGTAGAATTCCAAAGCTATGGTTGGGAGAATGGAGTTATACAGCATTAAGAGCAGCTATAAGGCCCTGCAGGACAGCAGTGGCAAAGCCAGCTCTGGATTTGGAGAAGAGAGGTAAATGATCATGTTTGGTGAACGTATGAACTGAGCTCCGGGTAGCAGCTTCTACAATGTCTCTGGTAGGAACCCCTCTGAGAAAGGCAGCAGAAGTAGATGCAGCCCTGGTGGAATGAGATCTGATCCCCTTGGGGATAGGTTTACCATGGTGCATATAGCAGAAATGAATACAATAGCTTATCCATTTGGAAATATTCTGGTTTGAAATAGCCTTTCCCTCTGCCCCTGCATAAAATGCCACCAACAGTTGTTCAGATTTTCTTAGAGATTTTGTTCTGTTTAAGTAGAATCTAAGTTGTCTATGTACATCCATTGAATGCAGAATCCACTCACTCTTGTTCTGTGGGTTGGGAATGAAAGTTGGCAGATGAATGGCCTGATTAAGAGCCACAATGGATACCACCTTAGGCTTGAAAGATGGAGTGGTCCTGAGAGCCACCCTGCCCAGATGAAAACTAATGAAAGGCTCCATTGCCATAAGAGCCTGTAATTCTGAAATCCTTCTAGCTGAAGTGACTGCTAAAAGGAAAACTGTTTTCCAGGAGATAAATTTTAGGTCTGCAGTAGCAGCTGGCTCAAAAGGAGGGAGAGTGAGTTTTTCCAAAACAAAATTGAGGTCCCATGCAGGAGTTGGTGCTCTCCTTGAATGTCTTAAATTTTTGGCCCCTCTGAGTTACTGCTTTAGCAGAGGATGAGAGAAGAGGGGAGGTTCTGTGCTGTAATGAGCTGAAATGGGAGAGGCATGGATTTTTATGGAAGAAAAGGATAGGCCCTTGTGAAGCATCTCAGTTAAGTATTGCAGAATCTGCGGAATATTGGGCATTGCTGTGCTTATTCCTTGTGATTGGTTCCAGGCACAGAATCTTTTCCATTTGTCAGCATAAGATTTTCTAGTACTAGGCCTTCTAGCCTCCAAAATGACATCCGTCACAGGTTTACTGAGGGATGCCAAGGCTGAAATTAGCTGATTAGCCAAGCTGCAAGATTCAAAGTTTGGAGCTGAGTGTGCAGAATTTGGTAGTTCTGCTGAGACAGTAGGTAAGGTGTCTGAGGCAGGTGCCAAGGTGGAAGGTGTAACACATTGCACAGGAGTGGGTACCAGTGTTGGCGAGGCCAGTCTGGAGCAATCAGAATCATTTTTGGTTTGTCCAGTTTGACTTTTAGTAGAACTTTGGAGAGTAGAGGCAGAGGAATAAAAGCATAGACTGATAGGTTTTTCCAGCTGAATGACAGAGCATCCACTTTCCAAGCTTTTTTGTGATTAATTCTTGTGCAGAATTTGTCCAACTGATAGTTTTGGGGTGAGGCAAAAAGATCTATGTCTGGGCTCCCCCATTTGCGTGTCAACATGTTGAAAACTTGTGGTTCCAGTTTCCATTAGTGTGGGTCCACACGATTTCTGCTTAGTTTGTCTGCCAGAGTATTCAGCCTTCCTGGCAGGAATTGAGCTTGTAGTTGTATTTGATAGGTCAAGGCCGTGTTCCACAATACCATGGCTAGTCTGCAAAGGGGGTAGGAGTGTGTAACCCCCTGCTTGTACCACATAATTGTGGTGTTGTCTGTCTTTATCAGTAGTTGTCCTAGATTAAGGAAGTCCTTGAAGGCTGTCAGTGCATTTTGTGCAGCTAGCATCTCTTTCTGATTGATATGTAGGAGCATTTGATTTGGGCTCCATTTGCCCTGAATGCACTTCCCTGCCAGATGAGCCCCCCAAGCATAGTCTGATGCATCTGTAGTCATGGTTTGGGCGGCAGGGAGTGGAGTGAATGGCAGTCCCTTGTATTGGTGGCAGGCCTCTGCCCATCATAGGAACTCTAATTTCAGACAAGGTATAATAGGAATCATTGTTTCCAGGCTGTGACAATGTTGACTCCATAAACTTTTTAAGTATCACTGAAGTTTCCTCATATGCAGTCTTGCATATGGAATTAGAAGAATGCAGGAGGCCATGAACCACAAGGCTTGCAGAATTTGTCTTGCAGATAGCAAGGTTTTTGTGGCCACCTGTTTGAAGTAAGTCACCAACTGAATTTGCTTTTCTGGCGTAAGGTAAGTCATCTGGGCAGTTGTATTCAAGCTTGCACCCAGGAATGTAATTTTTTGAGAGGGTACCAGTTGTGATTTCTTTTCGTTTATGGTGTACCCTAGACAAGTTAGAACCCTTTTTTACTAAGGCCAGATGCTTTAGAAGGATGTCCTTATTTTCTGCCTGAATTAGACAATCGTCCAGGTATGGATATATTTGAATATTTCTTTGCCTGCAAAATACAATTACTGGTGCCAGGCACTTTGTGAACACCCTGGGCGCAGTAGATAAGCCAAAGGGCAGTGCAGAGAGTGCAGAGAAAGTACAGTTTTGTACACTTACCATAAATGTAGATGTTCAAGTGTATTCCCTTCTGCAGTCATTACATCTGGGTAATCTGCTTGCAGGTTGCCCTCAGTCGGCCTGAATAACAAAGTCTTGGGTTCAGTGTTGGTTGCTGTCTCCTCTTCCATGACGTCAGGTCGTCAGGGGTATAAAACATGCAGCCGACGCCATTTTATTCAGTTTTTCTTGCCACAGATGTCAGGTGCCCCCCAAATGGGGAGCAAAAAAAAAAAAAAAAAATTTTATATATATATATATATATATATATATATATATATAAATAAACAGAAATATATGTAAATGTACTTTTAGCAACATTAACTTTACCTTCATCTAAAAGCAAATACACCACAAAGGCTTTAGTATATATTGAAGGAAAAAAAAGGTATTGAAAAAGGGGGGATGGCGAGTGGGTAACCCAGACTGCAACAGTGAATACACTCGAACATCTACATTTATGGTAAGTGTACACAACTGTACTATGTTCTTCGTGTTTCACTGTTGCAGTGATTACATTTGGGTAGAATCCCAAAGCTATGGATGGGAGGATGCAGCTAAATAGCATTAGGAGCGGCTATAAGGCCCTGCAGAACTGCAGTGGCAAATCCTGCCCTGGATTTGGAGAAGAGAGGCAAATGATAATACTTTGTGAAGGTATGAACAGAGCTCCATGTAGCAGCCTCTAGAATGTCTTTGGTTGGAACCCCTCTGAGAAAAGCTGCTGAGGCAGAGGCAGCCCTGGTGGAATGTGACTTGATCCCCTTGGCACAAGTTTACCATGGTGCAAGCAGCAGAAAAGACTGCAGTGGCTTATCCACTTAGAAATAGTCTGCTCTGATATAGCCTTCCCCTCTGATCCTGCAGCAAATGCCACCAGTAGTTGCTCAGACTTTCTTAGAGATTTGGTCCTGTTTAAGTAGAATCTTAGTTGTCTGTGTACATCCAATGAATGCAGAAACCGCTACCCCTTGTCCTGCAGATTTGGGTAAAATGTTGGCAGGTGAATTGTCTGGTTAAGAGCCACACTGGATACCATCTTAGACATAAAAGAAGGATTGGTCCCGAGGGACACCCTGTCCGGGTAAAATGTAATAAAAGGCTCCACAGCCATGAGAGCCTGTAGTTCTGAAACCCTTCTTGCTGAAGTGACTGCCAAGAGGAAAGCTGTTTTCCAAGATAGACATTTTATATCCGCAGTAGCTGCTGGTTCAAAAGGAGGCAGTCTGAGTTTCTACAGCACAAAGTTGAGGTCCCATGCAGGAGTTGGTGATCTTCTTGGAGGCCTTAAATTTTTGGCCCCTCTAAGATACTGTTTAAGCAGAGGATGAGAAAAGAGGAGAGGGCTCTGTGTTGTAATGAGCTGAGATGGCAGAGGCATGGATTTTTATTGAAGAAAAAGATAGGTCCTTGTCAAGCATCTCAGTTAAATACTGTAAAATCTTAGGGCTATTGGGCTTTGCTGTGTCTGTTCCTTGTGTTTGGTTCCAAGCACAGAATCACTTCCATTTATCAGCATAAGAATTTCTAGTACTAGTCCTTCTGGCTTCCAAAATGACATCCATCACAGATTTACTCAGAGTTGTTGTTTGAATAATTAAATGATCAGCCATGCTGCAAGGTTCAGAGTTTGGAGCTGGGTGTGCAGAATTTGGATTGTTCTGCTGAGACAGTAGATGAGGTATTTGAGGCAAGTACCAAGGAGGAAGTTGAGACGTATTCATTAGAATTGGGTACCAGTGCTGGCGAGGCCAGTTCGAAGCAACTAGGATCATTTTTGTTTTTTCCTGTCTGACTTTTAGTAAGACCTTGGAGAGAAGATGCAAAGGGGGGAAAGGCATAGACTGATAGGTTTTTCCAACTGAAGGATAGGGCATCCACTCTCCATGCTGTTCTGTGATAAGTTCTTGTGCAGAATTTGTCCAGCTGATAATTTTGGGGAGAGGCAAATAGATCTATGTCTGGGCTCCCCCATTTCTGTGTTAACATGCTGAAGATTTGTGGATCCAGTTTCCACTCGTGCGGGTCCATAAGATTTCTGCTTAGGTCGTCTGCCAGATTGTTTTGCTTTCCTGGCAGGAATTGAGCTTGAAGATGTATTTGGTAAGTCAAAGTTGTGTTCCACAATGCCATGGCTAGTCTGAAAAGGGAGTAAGAATGTGTACCCCCCTGCTTGTTTACGTACCACATAACTGTGGTGTTGTCCATTTTTATCAGTAGTTGTCCTGGATGAATTAAGTCCTTGAAGGCTGTCAGAGCATTTTGAACAGCTAGCATCTCTTTATGGTTCAAATGCAGATGCATTTGTTTTGGGCTCTATTTGCCCTGAATACATCTCCCCGCCAGGTGGGCCCCCCAAGCATAGTCTGATGCATCTGTAGTTAGGGTTTGGGTGGCAGGGGGTAGAGTGAATGACAGTCCCTTGTTTTGGTGACATGTCTCTACCCACCAAAGAAACTTCTGTTGTAGGCAGGGAATGAGAGGAATCATTGTTTCCAGACTGTGACAATGTTGACTCCATAAACTTTTTAGGTACCACTGTAGTTTCCTCATATGCAGTCTCGCATATGGAATTAGTAGAATGCAGGATGCCATGAACCCCAAAGCCTGCAGAATTTGTCTTGCAGATAACTGGGTTTTTGTTGCCATTTGTCTGAAGTATGTTGTCAGATGCCTTTGTTTGTCTGGTGTAAGGTAAGCCATCTGGGCAGTTGTATTCAAGCTTGCACCCAGGAATGTAATTAATTGAGAAGGTACCAGTTGGGATTTCTTTTCATTTACTGTGTACCCTAGGCATGTTAGAAGCCTTTTTACAAACGCCAGATGTTGAAGAAGGGTGTCCTTGCCCTCTGCTTGAATGAGACCGTCGTCCAGATAAGGATAAATTTGTATGCTTCTTTGTCTGCAGAATACAATTACTGGTGCCAGGCACTTTGTAAAGACCCTGGGCGCAGAAGATAAGCCAAAGGTCAGTGCAGAGAATTGGTAATGCAAAAAACCTGCCTTGAAGCGGAGGTACCTTCTGCATGATTCCCTTACTGGGATACGCAGGTATGCCTCTTTTAAGTCTAGAGTCACTAACCAAGCGTTCCTGCCCAGCATAGGCAGTAGCTGTTGTAAAGTCAGCATTTTGAATTTTGGAATGTCCAGGAACGTGTTCAAAATCAATATGTCCAGTACTGGATGCCAGGCATTGTCTTTTCTGGGTACCAGGAAGAGTCTTGAATAAAAACCTTGCCCTTTTTCCTTTTCTGGTACTGGTTAAATAGCCCCCATTATCCATGAGGGATATAACTTGTTTCTGAGCCTCTGCCCACTGATTTTGTGGCAGATCTGGCCAACCGTTTGGAATTGGCAAAGTATGGAAATGAAATCTGTACCCCTGGGATACTATGTTTAATACCCACTTGTCCTGGGTAATTAACTGCCAGTTTTGAGCATGAAGTGCTAGTTTCCCCCCAAAGGGGCTGCCAAAAGATAAGTACTTGGTGAAGGTAGAGGGAAGTCATTGAGACTGCTTACTGTAGGGTTGTGCTTTGTTTCCTCCAGATTTGGAGGTGGAGGCACCCCATTGCTTTGACCTGTAAGAACCCTGTGATTGGTATCCGGAGCCTTTTGAACACCTGATTTTGCCTTGAGTGGCTCTGTTGGACACAGGAAAGGAGCAATTTTTAGTAGGCCAGTGCCTACTGAACCTGGGTGGCTGCACTTGCAAGAAATCTTTTACAGTTTGCATAGATTTAGCTTTGTCTTCCATTTTCTTTAAAACCTCTTCTGTCTTATTACCAAACAGAGTATCATGCTGCAAGGGGGCATCCTACAATTTAGCTTTAACATGATCAGGCAGATTTTGCTCCTTGAGCCAGGCATGCCTTCTAATCACAGATCCAGTAACTGTGGCCCTGCAAGAGGCCTCCAAGGAATCAAAACCACATTGCAAAGTATGTTTTCCAACCTGTTCTGCTGAATGCAATAATTCCTGTAATTATTTTCCACACAATCCGAAATCAACATCATTTTTTGTTTCAGTAAGCCCATAACATGCTGTTGATATTTAAGTATATGAAACTGGCAGTTTAAGGCCCTAATTGGCAAGGTTGCAGACATATAAACCTTCTTTCCCCATCTATCCAGCGCCCTGGAATCTCTATCAGAGGGGTTAGGATTTTTGGCTGTAGAGGCCTTTACACCTTTGAGACCATGTGAAATAGTCTCAGGATCAGCAGCAGGATTTTTGAATATAAATTTGTGGGAGTCAGGAACTCTTTAATATCTGTCTGGCTTACTAGGAGCCGGAGGTAGGGAATCAGGAGCCATGCTTGATTCCGAAAACACATCAACAATGTCTAACAGGAGGTATTGCCAAAGGCCTATGCTGAGGAAGAAGGAAATCCCTAAGCCTCTTTTTTGATTCAGAGAAGTCCTGACTCTCCCATTGAAAATGTTCCCTTAAAGTATGCAAAGTTTCTCCAAAAGAGTAATCCTCAGGAGATGCAGATGGGATGGATTCTTCTGCATCAGAATCCTCATAGGGTGGAATAGAAAATTCCTGATCAGAAGAGGAATCAGAATAAATGGAAACCTGATCTGAAGATTCACAATCAGTGCCTTGCCTAGGCCTCTTAGCAGGGGACGGTTGGGAACCCCTGATCTAGGTAATTAAGTCCTCAGCCATTTTGATCATCTGTTTTTCAGGCATAGGTCCCTGAGCACGTGGCTCATACATCAGTTTTTTAGACATAGAAGATGTTTTTGATCTTGTTTTTTGAGGCTGGCGTCGGTTTTATATAAAAATGTTGTGGCCTGAAAACACCCTCAGAAGCTGGTGCCTGCTCAGCGGCTCCGGACCCATCCAAGGGAGAGACATCCGCGGGTTCAATACGCTGAGAATCTCGCGGTATACCGGACTCCGCATGGGTTTCGGTAGAGGCCTGCGACTCAAAAGTAGGGGGTATCAGGGGCTGCAAAAGCACCTCACTGAGTACCGGCGAACCGGCAACTGGCTTAGGAGAAGTTTTGTCATCGGTTTTGGACCTCGACGGTCTGTCTCTGTCTTTTTCTTTGCGTTTTTTGTGAACTCCTGTGGTCGGATTGCTAACCAACGACATTTCAGGATAATTAAATCTTGATCAAAAATATTTAGAAGCAAAAATATACCGATGCTTAATAGTGCGTTGGTTAAATCTAGCCCAAAACCGACAGCAAAGCATGTTTTCTGGAGTCAGCCGACCGGCACTTGCAAACTGCTTCTGCTTCGGGCACCGCGCGTCAAGAAAGACTGAATAAAATGGCGTTGGCTGCATGTTTTATACCCCTGATGACCTGACGTCATGTAAGGAGGGACAGCAACCAACGCAGGACCCAAGACTTTGTTATTCAGGCCGACTGAGGGCAACCTGCCAGCAGATTACTCAAATGTAATGACTGCAACAGTGAAACACAGAGAACATCTGGTAATGCAAATAGCCTGCTTTGAAGCGGAGGTATCTTCTGCAAGATTCCCTGATTGGGATATGCAGGTAAGCCTCTTAAGTTTAGAGTTACCAACCAGGCATCTTTGCCTAGCATAGGTAGTAGTTGTTGAGGAGTCAGCATCTTGAATGTCGGAATGTCCAGAAATGTGTTTAGAGTGGATAAGTCCAGAATTGGACACCATGATTTGTCTTTTCTGGGTACCAGGAAAAGTCTTGAATAGAAACCTTGTCCCTTTTCCTCTTCTGGTATTGGTTGAATAGCCCCCATCTTCCTGAGGGACAGAACTTGTTTCTGGGCCTCTGCCCACTGATTTGGGGACAGACCTGGCCATCCGTTTGGGATTGGCAATGTATGGAAATGAAATCTATATCCAGGGGCGGCTCGTGGCATCGGGCTGCCGGACTGCAGCCCCCTCAAAATAAAAAAAAGAAAGAAAAATAAAAAAATATATATTTTTTGAAAATTCGCGGACTTTGCGCATGCGCAGTAGTCCCGACTACTGTCGGTCTATGCGCATGCTCAAGGCAGTCCGGCAGTCCCATAGGGGACACAAGGAGACGTCTGTGCACTTTTAAAGTGCACAGACTCGCCAGGATTATGGGTCGCGTCCGGACTGCAAGAGCAGCAGCAGGACTCGGGAAGGAGCATTAGGATCTCGTCGGGCTTTCCTTGGGATCTCGCGGGTCTTGCAGTATTGCACGGGAAGGATGTACATTAAATAAAGATAAAACTGCAAACAAGATTCCAACAAAAAAGTAGAAACGAACCAGGCAGTAAGCAAAAAAGTTGCACGGACTGTTTATTGTAGTAAGCGCTTTCGGTCGAGGTAATCCCCCAACCTTCATCAGACATACACAAAATAACAACCATAATCCCTTCTTTTAAGCCATGGCTTGATGAGATTACATTATCATTGATTGAATAATTGATTATTTATACTTAAAGAGCCAAGCTATAAATATACTATTTAAAATACAAAATACAAGAAGGCTGTAGTTTTTCCCAACGAAACAACAGAATAATAAACCATGAATATAATACATGTAAATAAATCTCTATAAAAAGTACATACCCCATAATTTAACTGTAAGTTAATGTAAAAATATATATGAATATTAAAAATGTTCATTCATAATAAAATACCATCACATTAAAATAAATGCATTGAATTAATTGAGAATAATAATAATGATAAATTATCATCCCCACACTATCATGTCATGTTTAACTCCAATGTTAAAATTCTTTTGAACAACATTTGAACATGTGAACAAAACCAAAACAGAATAACACCAACTTATACCAAACAAAGCATAACAGAATTAACCTCGCCAATGAATATCCTACTTTAATAATGTTATTATTTACATTATATTGTGCTATTTTTGTTTGATTATTATTTGGTAATTATTCCATAAACCTAGCCAACTACACTGGCATCACCTCATTAATGCTTTTAATTTTAGAATGCTCTTTAATGATGCATACTCATTTAGACCAGGGAAATATAGGCTGCCGCTCTAATTTGCCATAATAATTTTGTTCTTCTAACCAAAGTTGCCATGGTCCACCCCTAATACTAACATTAATTTGTTGAATAACAGAAAATACAAAACTGTGATCAGGTTCATCGTGGATATGCCTGGCAAGGGCATTTGTTAAATCCTTTCTGCCTACGGCATACATATGCTCATAAACTCTTTTCTTAAATGATCTTTCCGTTTTGCCTATGTAAACGACAACATTTTGTGCACTCTGCCACATAAACCACTTTGGTACTATCACAGTTATGTTTCCTTTTATGGCATAGTTTATTCCCCTAATGCATACTTTATTGCCTATCTTTATATGTTTACATTGGGGACACATGCCACATTTTGACATACCAACATTTATCTTTGTTGGTTTGTGGCTAGAATTATCCAACAAACTCTTCAAATTCATGCCTCTCTTATACACGAACTTAGGTTTTGTACCAATTACTTTCACTAAATCTGTGTCTTCAATGATAAAGTTCCAGTTTTTGTTTATGATGTCTCTGATTTCCTGAAAATCAACACAAAAAGTGAAAATAAAATTAATATTAAATTGTGATGTGTCTTTATTTGATGACTCCGTATTAGTTTGTATAATACCCCCTCCTATTAGGGGTCGGAAGTGCCCTGCATTGCGTTTTGAAACAACCTCATCCATAACTTCCTTAATTAAAGTACTTGGATACCCTCTCATGGCAAACTTATTGCTCAAACAAGCATTCTAAAATTAAAAGCATTAATGAGGTGATGCCAGTGTAGTTGGCTAGGTTTATGGAATAATTACCAATTAATTCAATGCATTTATTTTAATGTGATGGTATTTTATTATGAATGAACATTTTTAATATTCATATATATTTTTACATTAACTTACAGTTAAATTATGGGGTATGTACTTTTTATAGAGATTTATTTACATGTATTATATTCATGGTTTATTATTCTGTTGTTTCGTTGGGAAAAACTACAGCCTTCTTGTATTTTGTATTTTAAATAGTATATTTATAGCTTGGCTCTTTAAGTATAAATAATCAATTATTCAATCAATGATAATGTAATCTCATCAAGCCATGGCTTAAAAGAAGGGATTATGGTTGTTATTTTGTGTATGTCTGATGAAGGTTGGGGGATTACCTCGAAAGCTTACTACAATAAACAGTCCGTGCAACTTTTTTGCTTACTGCCTGGTTCGTTTCTACTTTTTTGGAAGGATGTACATTAGCTGGATATATTCAGGTAAGTGTATGGTGCTTTTTACCTTTAATTTACAATGTTTATTTGTGTGTGTATGGTGCTTATGCTTTACTGGAGTGAGTTTGTGTATGGTGCTTATGCTTTACTGGAGTGAGTTTGTGTATGGTGCTTATGCTTTACTGGAGTGAGTTTGTGTATGGTGCTTATGCTTTACTGGAGTGAGTTTGTGTATGGTGCTTATGCTTTACTGGAGTGAGTTTGTGTATGGTGCTTATGCTTTACTGGAGTGAGTTTGTGTATGGTGCTTATGCTTTACTGGAGTGTGTATGGTGCTTATGCTTTACTGTAGTGTGTATGGTGCTTATGCTTTACTGGAGTGTGTATGGTGCTTATGCTTTACTGGAGTGTGTATGGTGCTTATGCTTTACTGGAGTGTGTATGGTGCTTATGCTTTACTGGAGTGTGTGTGTGTGTGTGTGTGTGTGTGTGTGTGTGTGTGTGTGTGTGTTGCTTATGGTGGTGTGGTAGGGAATACCTCAGGCTTGAACCCTGTACCCTGTATGCAGGTGTTAAAGACATGAGTTCCCTACCCACCACCATTTGTAAAAAAATTTCAGATTTTTGCCTCATATTTGATCTGATCTGTTCCTCATAATATCTGTGGTTTGTAAATGTTGCAATGCTTGATATTTGATGGTGTAGTAGTAGCATTGTTGCCTCACAGTTGCAGGTTCTTGGGTTTGATTCTTGGCTGGGGTTCCTTCTTTGTGGGGTCTGTATCTTCTCCCTGTGTTTGTGTGGGTTTGCTTTTGTGTCCTCCCATGTTACAAAGACATGTCTGCATTATTTCTTCCTGGGCCTCTGCTGAAAATTGTTTATTTGTTCCAAGTCAGACTGTCCTGATTAAAAAATGTTAAATAAAATTGACAGGCATTTGAATTTCAGACTTAAGGGTTTCTGAATGTTTAATTCCTTGCATATTTGATGGTGCAGTGGTAGTATTGTTGCCTCACAGCTATAGGTTTTCTGGTTTGATTCTTGGTTGGGGTGGCTTCTGTGTGGAGTCTGCATCTCCTCCATGTGTTTGTGTGGATTTGCTCTGGTGCCCTGCCATTTTACAAAGACGTGTCTGCAGTTTTAATCCCTGCGTCTCTGCTGAAAATTGTTTTTGTTCTGTCCGCAGTAAAATTGACAGGCATTTGAATTTCAGACTTCAGGTTTCTGAATGTTTAATTCCTTGCATAATTGATGGTGCAGTGATAGTATTGTTGCCTCACAGCTATAGGTTTTCTGGTTTGATTCTTGGTTGGGGTGGCTTCTGTCTGCATCTCCTCCCTGTATTTGTGTGGATTTGCTCTGGTGCCCTGCCATTTTACAAAGACGTGTCTGCAGTTTTAATCCCTGCGTCTGCTGAAAATTGTTTTTGTTCTGTCCGCAGTAAAATTGACAGGCATTTGAATTTCAGACTTCAGGTTTCTGAATGTTTAATTCCTTGCATAATTGATGGTGCAGTGATAGTATTGTTGCCTCACAGCTATAGGTTTTCTGGTTTGATTCTTGGTTGGGGTGGCTTCTGTCTGCATCTCCTCCCTGTATTTGTGTGGATTTGCTCTGGTGCCCTGCCATTTTACAAAGACGTGTCTGCAGTTTTAATCCCTCGCCTCTGCTGAAAATTGTTTTGTTCTGTCCGCAGTAAAATTGACAGGCATTTGAATTTCAGACTTCAGGTTTCTGAATGTTTAATTCCTTGCATAATTGATGGTGCAGTGATAGTATTGTTGCCTCACAGCTATAGGTTTTCTGGTTTGATTCTTGGTTGGGGTGGCTTCTGTCTGCATCTCCTCCCTGTATTTGTGTGGATTTGCTCTGGTGCCCTGCCATTTTACAAAGACGTGTCTGCAGTATTAATCCTGCCTCTGCTGAAAATTGTTTTTGTTCTGTCCGCAGTAAAATTGACAGGCATTTGAATTTCAGACTTCAGGTTTCTGAATGTTTAATTCCTTGCATAATTGATGGTGCAGTGGTAGTATTGTTGCCTCACAGCTATAAGGTTTTCTGGTTTGATTCTTGGTTGGGGTGGCTTCTGTGTGGAGTGTGCATCTCCTGCCTGTGTTTGTGTGGATTTGCTCTGGTGCCCTGCCATTTTACAAAGATGTGTCTGCAGTTTTAATCCCTGCGTCTCTGCTGAAAATTGTTTTTGTTCTGTCCACAGTAAAATTGACAGGCATTTGAATTTCAGACTTCATGTTCTTCAGAATACATAGTAGCACAACCTTTTTTTTTTTTAGCAATTTTCGAAGTTTATAAGATGAATATTTTAAATTTGTCCCTATTTTTGGGACTGTATTCCCCCATTATTGGCTTTGTCCAGGTTTTTGTGCTAAGGTTGACAGCTATGGCAAGAACTGAATTCACTGAATATGTTTGAGGGCTGTATTCCCTCATTACTGGGTTTGTCCAGGTGTTTTGTACTAAGAGGTTGACAGCTATGGTGAGAACTGAATTCACTAAATGATAGCCATTTAAGTTTCAGTCTTCCTCTTTTACAAAGCAGCTGATGTATGAGTGGTATGTTACTCTGACTGTTTTTGCTCAGGGACCTTGGCAGTAAAATATATGGTGGCAACACAACATTTTATTCTAGCAACTTTCCAAGATTATACAAGCAATGTTTAATGTGTCCCTGTTTTTGGGTTTTGACCCCCAATACATTTTGGCTTTTTCCAGTTTTCTTGAGCTGCGGTTGAGATGCAGTTGAGTATTGAGTAGATTTTACAAGGAACTGAGAGCTGCAGGGGAATAGAAGTTTAGTGCTTTGCCAAGTTAATACTATAGCACAACAGACTGTGTACTTGCTTTTGATGCAGAAGGTTGTGGGTTCTACTCCCACAAGGGGTAGATGCTGCCGTACTGAGAATGTTCTCCTTGGTGAAGATACTAACTATGAGTTCGTTATCAGTTTGCCATCCATTTCCTCTTGCAATATTATTACTAGCTTATCATTTTTAATGTAATATAGGCAATTTATTCCTGAGGGGCAACAGACACTTTATTTTTCGATGAAACCATGAAATATAAAGGTGACTGCTAGCAGCAACCGCTTCATTAGTTACAGATTTCTTTAATGTGGAATTATTTAGATGACTGACTTCAGAGATTGTGCATATTTACTGATAATGGACTGTAGAATTGTGCATATTTACTGATAAAGGTGGACTGTAGAATTGTGCATATTTACTGATAATGGTGGACTGTGGAATTGTGCATATTTACTAATAATGGTGGACTGTATAATTGTGTATATTTACTAATAATGGTGGACTGCGGAAGTCTGAGTAGACTTTTTTATGATAAATGTTCTCAACTGGGCAGTTTTGCCATTATGGGTGCATATGGTTTGTTTCATTGCTTACTGGAAAAAATGTTCAAAACAAATTTAAAACACCCTGTAACAAGTGTACTGTATTGTACAAGGAATATAATTTTAGTACAATGAGGAAGGTGTATCAAAGAGCACATGTATGTTTCATATGCAAGGAGCCTATGATTCAAAACAGCCCAAAATTAATCTTTAACTGCCACTGGCAAAATGTATTTTCTTTGAATGTGGGTTTCAATGCTGTTTCAATGAATGTGAGTTTCAAGGGCAGAGAAGTTTTAATGCTAAGTTTTCATTGTGAGACTGCATTGCTTTGTTTAACAGATGACTTAGTGTTTGTGCTGTAAAATACAAAATAAAACTTTCAAATGAAGTCCAACTCCTCATAGAAGTAAAGCAGTATGCACATTAGTGTTTATGGTAAATGGAGTGAAATAGCCAAGTAATGGTTCATTGGAATGGCTGCAGAGGCTCCATTCAACCATTATTTTGTCAGGGGGGGAAGGGCAGCAAACTCAGACAGGCCCAGCTGAACTATACCTCCCAACTGTCCAGATTTTCAAAGAATGAATAGATTTTTGCTTCTTATTTTTGGTTTGTTGTTCATAAAATTTGTAGTTTTAATTCCTAAATGATTTGCCAGAAGTCAAGTTTCAGACTTCATAACCTTCAGAAAATGCATGTTAAAGTAAGAGCTGTTCTATCAACTGTCTCAATTTATACAAGAGCAATTTTAGTACTGTTTATATGTGCCCCAATATATTTGGCCTTGTTCAGATTTACTGCATTAACAGGTTGAGAGGTACATGCAAATAAATTGCTTTATAGAATTAGGCATAGCCAACCTCTCAACTGTCCCCAATTTTGGCTCAAAATGTTGCTCTTCCCCTTATAATCCCTCCAAAAATAGCAATTTTGGAAGAAAACATGGAGGGTTTACAATTAAGAAATAACTGTAATAATCAAAGTTATAGATTACTTGAAATGCATGTAGATTCTTTTATATTTTGTCAGCTGCTCAAGGTAGCAGTACTAATATTAAAGTGTCCCTTCTTTGACAGGTAGCAGCTGTATCGTGTGTCTATTTTATATTTTTGCATCACGTTTTTGTCCATTTTTCATAAAATTGTGTTTTTTGGCAAATTAGTGACATCACTAAAGACTGAAGTTAGAAAATGACAGACATTTGAGTTTCAGATTTTATACCCTTCAGAAAATTCATACTAATGCAAGACCTATTCTATTATCTTTCTAAGTTTATTAGAGCAATATTTAAAAATTGTCCTTATTGTTGGGCCTTTGTCCCACTTCTGTGTATGGCCAGATTTCTTGCTCTTGAGGTTGAGAGGTATGACAAATGTGTCAGGGCCATCACAGTCAGCCAGAGAGATTTCAAATTGTGACATGCTTGTTGCACCCCACTCCCCCATGTAGTGACTCTGGATGTGTCCACGCAAGGCAAGGAGTAGTTGTATCTACCTTGGATGGGGAGGACACACTGCATAAGTACTACAGTGGCTTTTCATCTGTCCTTGATTTTGCAGAATGGTCTGGTTTCTGTCATATTTTTGTACTGTTGATTTATGCTTATTACTAAGTGCTTGTTGCTCTGTGTTTTTAAGTAGCAATGCTTTAATGACCATAAGGTAAGCTTGTCTGAGATCGTAAGATGCAAGTAAGCTTTAATAAGCATACTGTTAAAGAATTGCCAACATTGAAAGCCTTTCTGTTGTTGCCATGCAGAGAATACTTGACTAGATAATGTATAAGCCTTGGGTATTAAAGGACAGGATTCCATTATTTTAAAAAGCTCATTACACTTGTTGGAGACTTCCAGTCATCTCTACAGACTTTTCCCGTAAACTAAACAGAATGCCAATCATGTGTGGTCCATAACCTGTACAGTAATCCTTTAAGCAATGTATCTTGAGCTTGTTTCTTGTTTGCTTTTCATTTTTACTTTTATCATGTTTTCCCATGAAACAAGTTGTCAGGCAGCAGGTCTTTTTTGGATAAGAAACATTTTTACAAGTGGGGGCATCACATAGATTTCTACTTTCAGCATGTTACTTGGTACTTTAATAAAGCTGAATATATTATAATTAGGACTGCAGTGCAAGGAGAAGTGGTTTGAGTTGAGTGCTTCTGGTTTTTCTTGTACTTGATTTTGACTGGCATTCCAGTAATGTATTTAAAAAGTAATTTATTTTTTCATGCCTCTCAACCTTTTGTTTCCATCTAGATATTAAGTAAGCTGTCATGCAGCCTATGCATTGAAATATTTTTATTCTTCTACACTTATTTTTGTCTTGATTGGACTTTCATAATGATGGTTTGCCACCCAGGGCAGCGTATTTAATTAAAGTTAGTTTTTTGTGGTTGTGTGCATAGCTCCTCCCCTTTCTGGTTGACCACACCCCCTCCCCTTGACCCCACCCATTCAGCTGTCTCCTGCAGCCCCCCTGTGATTTGAAGTCACCAGCCGCCACTGTCTATATCCCTGGGATACTATATTTAAAACCCATTTGCCCTGGGTAATAAGTTGCCAGTTTCATGCATGAAGTACCAGTTTTCTCCCAAAGGGGCGGCTAAAAGGTAAGTGCTTGGTGATTGTAGAGGGAAGTCATTGAGACTGTTTACCACAGGGAGGTGCCTTGCTGCTTCCAGATTTGGAGGTGGAGGCACCCCATTGTTTTGTTCTAAACGTTCCTTGTGACTGAAACCTGGAGCCTTTGGACTGTCTTGATTTGACTTGAGCGGCTCTCGAGGGGACTGGAAAGGACCAGTTTTTAGTAGGCCAGTGCCTACTAAATCTTGGAGGTAGCACTTGTAAGAAATCTTTCACAGTTTGCATAGATTTAGCTTTATCCTCCATCTTTTCTAACACTTCTTCAGCCTTATTACCAAAGAGATGGTCCTGTTGTAAAGGAGCATCCAACAATTTTGCTTTAACCTGGTCAGGCAGAGTTTGCTCTTTGAGCCAAGCATGCCTTCTTAGCACAGATCCAGTTACAGCAACCCTGCAAGAGGCCTACAAGGAATCAAAACCACATTGCAAAGTATGTTTTCCAACTTGTTCAGCTGAATGTAATAAATCCTGCAAATCTTTATTATCTTTAAAATTCAATAATGCAGAATTACTCCTGGCACTGCTTCACGTAAATAAACACAAACACATATGCATAGCCTCCCATTACATCCCCCCAGGCAACAATATTTCTACACTAGAAGATATCCTCTCCTGGCTTTCCAATAACATCAACAACGAAACTATACTTATGGGTGACATGAATATTAATTGGTCTGCAATACAGTCTCCCACAATCCACTTAACATTAATCTTTACAACTTCTCTCAACTGATCAACTCCATAACTCGGCCCTCAAAAAAACCTCACCAGTGATAGTACCCTAGACTGGATATTAGTCTCCCACCCTCATTACTTCTCAAATAGTGGCACCCTGCCTGACTCCCTTAGTGACCACTTGCCCACATTCACACACCGACTAACTTCACCCCTACATCTTACTCACAATTTTATTACTACTCGCTGTCAAAAAATCTTTAACCCCACTACCTTTTCCAACTCTCTAAAAGCAATCAAATGGCACACCCTAAAAACTCTACCCATGAAACAAGCTGTCACCCACTTTAACACAACTTTCCTAAACCTCTTAGAGCAACAAGCCCCTATAAAAACAAAAATAATAAAAAACAAAACTGCCCCTTGGCTAACAAAAAACACACTAGTAACTATTCACCTTAGAGATAAGGCATGGTCATCATATCAGAAACATAGGACTCCCCTAGCCCATAATGAATACAAAACACTCAGAAACAAAGTAAAAAAGCTCATCGTTTCCGATAAACTAAATTACTTCTCCATAATCCAAAACAACAACAAAACAAACCCTCAAAAATTTTGAAAATGCATCTCTACCCTCCTTAATCCCAACAAATCAGATAACCCTAGCCCAGACCCTACCACTCCTGACATAGACCTGGCCACTCAATTCAACACCTACTTCATTGATTCTATCTTCAAACTAACCTCATCATTTTCTTCATCAAACCCCACCACACCCCCACTACACCCCAACCCTCCCCTACCAACTTTTCACCCCTTACCACTGCTCCTCCCACTATCTCCACTCCATCAACATTCTAGAATTCTCACGCCCTTCCCCCACCATTCTCACTAAAACCTATACCCACATCCACCATAAAAAACTACTTCAGAAACTAAAACCATGCTCTAATGCCCCTGATAACATTCCTTCATACTTTCTCAGCATAGCTGCTGAGGCCATTACCTACCCCCATCAGCAATCTAATCAACCGTTCCATTCAAGAAAGCTCAGTACCTCAAATCTGGAAAAAGGCTTTTGTTGTTCCAATGCACAAAGGCGGCAGCAATAACAATATTACTAATTTCTGTCCCATCGCTATCCTATCTCTAAACTTCTAGAAAAATGTATTCACCTACAACTCCTACCACACCTCTTAGACAATAACATACTAACTCCAACACAACATGGTTTCAGACCAAAGCACATTACTATGACCGCCCAACTCTCCTTCCTGGAAGCTGTGAACAAAGCCCGGGACTCAGGACACATTGTCTCTACCATCCTACTAGACCTCTCTAAAGCCTTTGATACGATCTCCCACAGTTTATTACTAACTAAACTCTCCAAGCTTAACTTGTCACCCTCTTTTCTGAACCAGTTCACTAGCTACTTATCCAACAGATATCAAGCAGTAAGATGGAAAAAAGCCACCTCCCCTTTCATCAACATCCCAACCGGTGTTCCCCAAGGATCTATATTGGGTCCCCTTCTTTTCAATATATTCATAAATGATTTCCACAACTCTATCCCTTTAACTAAAATTATCCAATACGCAGATGATTCAACTATTATCTGTTCTGCTACCTCCATCCCCACACTGCTAAAGCTTACTCAAGATGCATTCTCAACCACCAAACAATGGATGAAAACAAATCACCTTGTACTCAGTGCCTCCAAAACCAAAGTAATGGTATTCACCCCCTCTAAAGCTACCTTTTTCAATCCAAGTAATTTCACTATTACTAGTCACAGCAATACACCCCTAGAACTGGTACCTGAGGCCAAATTACTTGGGGTCCAAATTGATAGCCAGCTTAAATTCAATTCCCACATTCAACTAAATATAAAAAAAACACCAAAAACTTGGCATGCTCTACAGACAGAATTGTTATCTTACACCCTCTACCAAACTCACCCTATCTACCACATTTCTCATCCCATCCCTCCTCTATGGAGCCCCACTTCTAACTAACCTACAATCTTCTCTCAAAACACAACTCTCCTCTTGCTATAACAAAATTGCCAAGTTTGCTACCTCCCATAAGTCCTTCTCACACCACTGTTCGGCTCTCCACAAACTAAAATGGTTAGAACTACCCAATCACCTCACCTACTTCCAACTGACTTTTGCACACAAACTCATCTTCAATCCCTCCCTCTGTCCATCCCTCTCCTATACCTTCAAAATGCACCTCCCCGATAGAATTCTAAGATCTAACAAATAAAACCTAATTGAACTGTATAAACCAATTCGTCCCCCTGGAAAAAAATCTCTATCCTACAATCTTGCTCGTCTCTGGAACTCCTTTCCCTCATCCATTCGTACCATCACACATCACTTCTCATTCAAAAAATCCCTTCCCTCACACCTAATCTCCCAGTGGGAATGCTCCTGCTCCCACCCAACATAATCTCCTCATACTGGGAATTTCCACTTCTCCTCTCCTATTCATAATGGGAATTTCTACTATCTCTCCTAAACTCATAGATCTTGCTCTTGCTTGTATTAAGCTTTATCTGAATACTTAAAAGTACCTAAGTGTAAATATACCCTAAGATGGAAAAGGTTCTCTGTTTCTATATTGAAAAAGTTCTATGTCAGCTCAAATACCTTTCTCTTGCTTGTATTAAGCTACTCATCCTAAATGTATGAAAGATACCTCCAGTGTAACCCACCCTAAGTTGTAAAAGCTTCTATATTGTAAATTGTTTGCAGCTTTACAAGATTGTAATATTTGTATATATTTCTACACTAATCTACTGTATTTCCAAGTCCTTAGTAATTGTATAACTGAAACTAAATACCTTATTGTAACCCTGCTAATTGTTTTTGGAGCTTTTCTCCCCAGGACTCCATTGAAAACGGGTTCTTTGGCCCAATGGACTATCCTGGTAAACCAACTGCAAATAAATAAAATAAATAAAAATAATTTATTTTCCACACAGTCAGAAATTAGCATCATTTTCTGTTTAAGTAGTCCCATGATATGCTGCTGATATTTAAGCATATGAAATTGACAGTTTAAAGCCCTGATTGCCAAGGTTGCAGACGTGTAAACCTTCTTACCCAATCTATCCAGCACCTTGGAATCTCTATCAGAAGGGGTAGAATTTTTAGCAGTAGAAGCCTTAATGCCCTTGGGACCCTGAGAAATGGTTTCAGGGTCAGCAATAGGATTTTTGGAAAGGAATTTGTGGGAGTCAGGAACCCTGTAGTATCTGTCTGGCTTCCAAGGAGCCGGAGGCAGAGAAACAGGAGTCATACTAGGTTCCGAAAAAACATCAACAATGTCTAGAACAGGAGGTATGGCCAAAGGCCTAAGCTGAGGAAGAAGAAGAAAATCCCTAAGTCTCTTTTTAGATTCAGAGATATCCTTTCCCAGTGGAAATGTTCCCTTAAGGTATGTAAAGTTTCCCCAAAAGAAAAATCCTCAGGGGGAGAAGCAGAAGGAATGGAATCTTCTGCATCAGAGTCCTTGTAAGTAGGAATAGACAAATCCTGTTCATTACAAGAGTCAGAAGTAAAAGAATCCTGTTCAGAAGATTCATAGTCAATGTCTTGCCTAGGCCTCTCAGAAGGAGGGGGTTGGCTACCCCTGATCAGAGTAATTAAATCTTCAGCCATTTTGATCATTTGTTTTTTAGGCATAGGGGCCTGCACATGTGGCCCAGGCATGTGTTTTTTAGAAATAGATTTAGATTTTGGCCTTAGTTTTGAAGATGGTGTCGGTCTTATATACAAATCTGTAGGCCTGAAAACACCCTCAGAAGCCAGAGCCTGCACAGTGGCTCTGGACCCATCTGAGGTAGAGACATCCGCGGGTTCCAAAATGGAAGCATCTTGCGGCATACCGGACTCCAAATGGGTCTCAGTAGAGGCCTGCGAATCAGAAGTAGCGGGTATCAGGGGCTGCGAAAGCGCCTCACCGAGTACCGGCGAACCGGCGACTAGCTTAGGAGAAGCGTCGTCGGTTTTGGACCTCGAAGGTCTGTCTGTCTATTTCTTTGCATTTTTTAGGTATTCCGGTAGTCGGATTGATAACCGACAACATTTCTGGATAATTAAATCTGGAGCCAAAATATTTAGAAGCAAAAATATACCGACATTTAATCATGTGTTTATTAAATTTAGCACAAAACCGACAGCAAGGCACGTTGTGGTGAGGGCCTAGGCAAGGAATACAGTACAAATGAAAATCCTTATGAGGTATTTGCTTCCCACAAGTAATACAATTATTAACTTTTACTGACATCGGTAAAAGGCAAGAAAAAGTTTCCCCAACGGGGTACTTAGCTTTTAGTTGAAGACTTTAGTTCTGAAACTTGAAAACGAAACTTTCAGGAGTCGGCCAACCGGCACTTGCGAACTGCTTCTGCTTCGGGCACCATGTGGCAAGAAAGACTGATGTAATGGTGTTGGCTGCATGTTTTATACCCCTGATGACCTGACATCATGGAAGAAGGGACAGCAACCGACGCAGGACCCAAGACTGTTAATCAGGCCGACTGAGGGCAACCTGCCAGCAGATTACCCAAATGTAATGACTGCAACAGTGAAACACGAAGAACATCACTGCATGTCCAAGGGTAGAAATGACACCAGGGCAGCATGTATTTTCATTATTGGGGTATAAGCAATATCCTTCCCATTACATTGAAGGCTGATCCAACGTCTTTCAGATCAGAGGAACCTGATTCCTGAATACAACAGAGTGGACAGTCCTGAAGAGGGAAACATCACCCATGCTTTGAAGGCCGATTATATTTTGTATATGTATACATCTCACACTATCTACTATGGTATTACCACTACTTTTTTATATACATAATGGTGGCAGTAGTAGAAACACATGACATGCTGAAAGATGAAGAGAAAAAACAAGAGTAGCTTTTAAATAAAAATCAAACCAACAAGCACGGACTAAATATATCTAAATATCAAAACTAGCTTGAAAACTACCTCTAAGAATATCAAAATATTTGAGGAGGAGCACTTAGCTTGTAGCTAAAGCAGATCACATCCGAATGTTGTGGTAGCAAACAAGATCTGGGAGAACTTCATTATGGAAACAGACTTGGAGGAGCTCATGGTTGGAGCACTAGATTTGCTAGCTCAGATCAGGGAAGCAACCCAAAAACTTGTTTAACTGATAAGACGGACAGGATGAATAGGATACAAAGGTTAGGGCAGAAAGAGATCACAGAATGAATTGGCTACCTGGACTGAGTAGTTCAAGGGGCCTGACAAATTCCAATTAGGTCTGAGTCATTAATGCAAAAGAGCACTTTTTGGTACAACTGTAGAAGGCTGAAGCTTGGGGGATGTGTGGTGACTTCTGACTGCATAAAAATCACAACTTCTCTGAAGCTACATGGAGGAGAATGGCAGTCTTTTTGGCAAGCTTTTCTGACAATTACAAGAGCCAAAGCAAATGCAGATGATCAGAGTTCGAACAGCAGCTCTTTAGCCTATAACAGCTGACTGGGGAGGATCAGGGTGAGCAGCTACTTCTGGCTCACACAGCCTTGGGGGGGGAGGGGGCTATTCTGGCTTGCCAAAAGGATTACAGCAAATGGCAGCTGTCATCCTTCAAGCTTGCTGAACCTGTGCTGACATGATGCATCTTTCACTGGTATTAGAGGGGAACTTGGCATACAGAGGTACACAATTCCTAGCTCCTTTCAGCCTCCTGCTATAAAACACCAAACACACTGCTTTTCCAGCTTGTACTGACTTTCTACCAGATATAAGTATTTTTGTGGCTTTCCCACTGTTATTCCCTTTGGGAGATGCAATGCTGGAGTTCATAGGAGACACCAAAGAGGTAGGAAGTACTTCAAGGGGGAAGGAAAAGAACAGAGGGCTGAAGGGGGGATTCCACGGCAGGAATGAATGGATAGTCGGGTTAACAACTACCCTGCAATTTTGTATCTCCCATACCCTCTGAATGAAAGGGCCAACTGGATGCCAGTAGTGGAGCCATCTGACAAGGTCCAGGGAAAGTGGGGGATAGAGAGCAAAGGGAATGCACTTTAGACTTGCATACCATTTAAATATTAAGATTTTTTAGTCTGGTGGGTGTTAAATCATCTATGGATCCTAATAAAGCTATAACACATTTAGAAGAATGCCAGTTGGTTAGACAAGCAAGAGATAGAGCCTAGAAATAGCACAAGAAGGATGACAATCCAGAGGAAAGCAGTAAGGGCTAAGGTTCAGTATCTAAAGTATCCAAGAAGTCACTCTCTTTGGGTGCCATCATGTACTGAAGGAGCACGCCACCCTGGTAAAGCAAATAAGTAAAGAAATGCAGATGAGGAGTAATGATGATGAATAAGTCTTGTGGATGGAATGCGTCAGTGCTGCTTTATTTAAACAGACAGAATAGAGATGTTTCTTGCAAAAGACAAGCTCATAATTCACAATATTAATTTGGGACTGTGCGCAAGGTAAAAATGAGACAGTGGAAGACACTGTATACTGTAAATGGTCAAGAAGCAATTTGATTTTTGATGAAAATTTCATTCAGAAACATGACATTTAGCAGACTCTGTTGAAAATGAAGGTGTGAGATTTTGCTAATAGGGCGGAAAAATATGAAAAAGAAGGACTTGGTCAGAAGAATGAACAGTAGTAGCAGCTTGAAATAACAGAAGCGGTTATGTGGGGGGGGGTAGGGTTACCACCTGTCCCACTTTGCGAGGAACAGTCCCTCTTTGGGCAGTTGTGTCCTGCAAAAAAAATGAAAAAATGGCAAATGTCCCGAGATTTTTAGGACAAAAATGTTCCTACATTTTCTTTAGTAGTTGCATAAAACAATTATTTTGTATCTGAAACACCTAAATGTTATAAGAAACAGAATAAGCAACTATAATGCTACAAGAATAAGCTTTTATTTAGGCAAAAAAGTGAAATTCTATCCTTTGTACTGGCTGTGGGTATGTTTTGCCCTGCAAAATCTGATGTTTCTACAAAAAAAGTCCCACTTTGGGCAATTGAAAAGGTGGTAACCCTGGAGATACATAGTTCAGCAGTGAAAGGCATTTCTAGCCAAGCGCTGAAAAGGAGGAGGTGTATTTAGTACCACAGAAGCATTTCTGAATACAATATTTAGGTTAGATTTGTGCTGTGTGTTAATGTTGAATGACACAAACCTGAGGATTCACTGAGCTGTTACCTGGATGGAGTTATTAAACTGCATGTGGAAGGGGTATTCTGACAGCAAATAGCTCTGGGTAACCAGTACAGATGTGACAACACACAAGGAACAATTATATCAATGTGGAAATGGATTAAGATAACAGGAATGCAAGATTCACCAAGATAAAAAGACTAAAGCAAAATGTCTGTGGTAAGGTGCTGCTGTAGCCTATAAACAATTGCGAAGCACAGGGGATGGCTTGGACCTCGGAGTGGAGCTTTGCATGTAATCAGCAATATCTTTGACTAGTGTTTTGTAATGGGCAGGATGCTGTAATGGGCAAATTGCTATTTATGGTTAGACTACATGTGTTTTTAGCGCAATGAAAAAAAGCTGTTTGCTGTGATTACAGGTAGCAAAACATACAGTGTGAAGAGGCCTAGCAACCTGAGCAAGGAGATGTTATTACCTTCTTGTAAGGAATGCTAAAAAAGTTGGAGACTGAATGTGCAGATGTTAAAAACAGAACTGAATTATAGCATTAGGGTTATGCTGAAACAATTCAAAACAGTGAACAGATCTTGGACTGTGTGAATATCTTTCAAAAGCATTTGTAACATAAATGGTTATTAACATAGGGTGGAAACCTGTTTTATGAAGGAAGAATACTGAAGTTACAAGACTAGGGGTATTAAAAAATTAAGGGGTTGATAAATAACATTAGTGGAACAAGGAGAATTGGAAAATTAAATATGAAAAGTATTTTAAAAGGAGGAAAAGAAAGAATTGTTAGGAGGGTGGACTATGGTTTATTCTTTACAATAGGATGAAAGCTAAATGGATAAAGTATCTGAAAAGAAATGCAGAATTGCACAAATAATCACTTGTAACTCCTACAGGAAAGGAAAACAAAAATTCAACTACGATCTGCAGTACTGACATCAAACAGCTAAAAGTGGGAAGAAATGTGCACAGTACATTCTTCTGAGAACATTATAGTGAGTAGTATAAAATCTGTTACTTATTGCTAAATATTATGTAAAATGTAATATGTTGGAAAGCAATATTGTCAGGCTCATGGAAAAAAAAATGAGCTAGGACTTTGAGGGAAGGAGAAAGAGATGGATACAAAACAGAAGTTTTGACAAGTAGGGGAATGCCTTATATAGTCTATGAACTAGCAATACTGTTGCGACTTCCTTATTTGGTTTTGACAGACTATGTGACAACACTGAATATGAAGTAAAGATCCCCCCTTGGAAGATTAAATGTTAGATTTGGATGTAGAGTAGCCTGGTTTGTCAGCTACCAAAATGGGATCATGTAGACAAAGGGGAAAATGAGATTAAAATAGCAAAAGTACGTACCTGGATAAGAGGTAGAGACTGCCTTTGTGGAAGATGATGAGAATGGGGCATGTGTGTGTGTCTCATTTACCTTACTAAATTTTCAATTCTTCGAATCTTACTTGGTCGACTTCACTTCACTGAAAGACCATTTCTCTAAAAGCACGGACTATCGAAAATCTTTCCCTGGGAAACTAACCACTTGGCCATATACCTCGATGAGACCCATGCTTACACTAATCAAGGGTAGCAGAACTTATCAGAGATTTGGGATGCATGGCTATGCTTAAAAAGGCCATTGCGGTTGTTAGCCTAGTAAACACATATGAATTTATGAAAAACAGGTATGGAAGCAATGGTCTTTTTCCTCATTTGACAAGTTATTTTGACAGATTCATAAACACCAAGAAAAACAGCAAAAATATTCCTCTGGTGTACCTTATTGATTTTGTTCGCAACTTGAAGTTACACTTACCAGCACAATGCTAAGATTCCATTTTTTAATAAATCTTTCTTTAAAATGGATATTATACCTGATATAACTGATGTGTTTCACTTGATAACATGCTTTTAGATTTATGTTTGGAGTGTTAAGGAGGCAGCCCCCCAATTTTCTCATGTTATACTACAGTGATCCATGATACATATTAAGCCAGTACACACACAACTCTCACACTGTCTCACACAGAATAATATGTACATATTCTATTACTGATGTGCATTGCATGGCATCTCTAAACGGGCATTCTGACTGGGCAGAAACAAGTTCAGGTCTGTTACTACAAACTTCACATAGAAGGCCTGGTTTGCTGTTGTGCATCTCAGTGCATCTTAAGCTGAATAACTGCTCACATTTCATGGATATCTTGGGAGCATTGTCTCTTTAGGTGACTTGCACAACAGGAAAGTAAAGACTGAGGGAATCAGATCTATGAATACAGGATGAAGGTTATTAGCAGCTCATATTCTTACTCCTTTGTGTGAACAGCATGAAAGTTACATACACATACAAGCTTATTTTGCAAAGCTTGAAAATTATGCACAACACTTTTTTTACTTCTTAAACAATGCTGAACACATCACTAAAAAATAAATGCAGTTTAACTCACCAACACTGGCAACAGCCCTGTTCATGATATCAAGAGCTTCATTAAATTTTTCTTTGATAGAAGGCTGTGCAAGTATCTGATCAGAGAACATGGACTTCCAACCAAGATACCACTTCGTAATTTCTTCATAGTTAGGATCGTTACTAAGCCATGAACATAACACCTTAAAATAAATAACATGAAAAACAAGATAAGTGAAGTAAGAATCAAAAAAATACTTTATGGCAATGTATATGGCAGTCTTGCACAAGCAACAGAAAATTATCTTTCACAAAAGTTATTTTACCAATTATATTATTACAGTAATCATCCAAAGCCTTGTAATATCTTTTTACAAATATCTACAGTTTATCTGTCTCATATCATCTATAGAAAACATACAAATATCCTGTAACTCTTTCTTTATTTAGGCCAAAAAAAGTCCATTTGCTTTTGTTTTTTTCTCTCTAATGTATAAAAACAAACATTTCCTGGTATCTGATCTGACTTCCTTATCTTCATATACACCATTATTTTTCAGTACTTAAATCTGAAAAGCACCATCTTTAAAAAAGGTAATAAAGACATATTTAGAACAAGAAGATGTGAATTCAGTAGTAGGAGTTTGGATTTACATACTATTCCTCAAGATACAAAAACTGGACTAGGTTAGACAGAAATTATATTTCACAGGAACATGTGCATTTAATTGAAAGTTTTGACACACAACCAGTAACTATTTCATATCATGGGAAAATAATAACCAAAATAAAAATGCAGGGTAATGAAATAAAAAGACACTGGAGCTTTCTCACCTATTTGTTAAAAAGAGACTAATTTAAGGAATGGGTAGTGGAAATTATTTGGGAGTTATTAGGGAAGATAGAAATTTCTTTTGAAAATATAGCTAGGGAGTGGGATAACATTAAAGAGGAGTTTAAAAATAGGGTGGAAATAAAAGAAACATATGGTTAAGAAGTAACAAGAAATGTCCTTCTACATTACTACTGCAGTATCCTAAAGAGATGTCATCTCCCACCCAGAACAGCTCGGCTAGTATACAAAAGCCTAATGATCTTCGATGCACCATTTGTCACACTTATGCTCTTAGCACAAAATGTACAACATAAAACAAACGTACAGACACAGAAACCCAAAAATTCTTTGCTGCCAGTTTGAACGCCATTACTGTTAGTTGGCCTGAATGCCTTGTTGCTGTACAGAATACTTAAGCCAACCTTTTTTATTTTATTTTTTTTTTTACTTTTCTTGGTCTTGTGTATTTTTTTTTTTTGCTACCTGGAGCTCATGTCATCCAAGAAGGGAAAATGTCAGTGTGGGAGGAAGATTCCCATTCGGATTGTCATGAACAGTGTCTTTTTTGTTTGGGTGCTTCTCATGACCACGCCTCTTGTAGTATCTGTAGGACATTTGTGCCTATGACACTCAGAAGCAGTTTGTCTTCCCCTGTCATTTACCTTGAAAATCAATGGCTTAAACATTAAGCCCAGGGTACTATGCCAGAAACTTTTAACCCTGAGATACTCCCACAAGGTAAGAAGAAGGCCAAAAAGTCAAAGCCAGATTTTTTAGATGTCCAGCCTCCACTGGGACAGCCCTCTAGAAGCAGGTAAAAGCTATGTAGTTCATTTGGAGTCTACATTGTATTCCTTTGCTGTGACCTTGTCAGAGGCCGGCTTGGATCCGTCTTTTCGCACATGCTCTGAGGCTTTGCAGGTGTCTGCTCCGGACGTTGAGGGGGAACTGTGGTGGATTATCTCAGAGGGTCCTAGACGGATTCCACAGATACTGGTCAGGGAGGAAGTTCCAGGTCCTCTTATCGAATCTCGCAAAAGGTTGGAACATCTGGTATCTGTTAGGGCTGATGTCCCTCCAAGAAAAGACAAAAACTGAAGCATGTTTCGGTCCATTGTAAGAATCCTTAAAGGAAATGGCAAGAGTTTACTCAGAGCTTGTTTTCTGCCTTGATGGCCCTAAAGCCTCCTCAAGAGGTTTCAGTACCTACTCCTCCTTGGACCGCTACCCTGCTAAATGGCTTAGAGAACCGGATTCCTCATATGACAATTTAAGGTCTGATAAGGGGTCTTTGTCCTATTCTTCCCAGATGGCTTTGCCTTTGGCTTATGGTTCTTATGAAAAGGATTCTGCTAGCCTTGAGTCTCTTTTTGAGGAACTGTCCTTTGGGGACACAATTGTTAAAATGATGGAATACTTTACAGTGGGATTCTTTTCAAGTATCTGCTATTCAGATAAGATAGGAGTTGCTTCAGGTGGATACTCCTAAACTATTAGCAGTTCCTCCTGTGTTGGCTGCCTTATTAGATACCTTCATTGCTGATTACACGTCTCATGATTCTCAGCCACCTGCTCCTAAAAAACTTGATAGGTTCTATAAGGTTCCTGAGGATTGTCATTTTTTATTTAAATGTCTTTCTGCTGATTCTGCTGTGGTGTCAGTCTCTTCTGACAAACCTTCTAGGCTTTTGCCCTCTTCCAAACTTCTGCTTTCTGATAAGGACAGTAGGGCAATAGAGAGGATTGCTAAAGTTTATACTGCTTCTACTTTGGCCTTTAGGGCTGTTAATTAAAAGACCACATGGCCAAGTATGCTCTGGCCTTGATTGCTCAGACCATTCAGGTTATTTCTGTCCTCCCTGATTCTGAAGGCAAATCCTCTGCCTTATCTATTTTAGGTTCTGCTTCTCAAGTGGCTCGCCACTATATTAAGTGCAGCTATGATGCTGATGATGCCGCATCTCAGGTTTGCAGCTTATATATCTGTCATAAGGAGTTATTCTTGTCTTCATCTCCAGTCTCTGCCTAAGGACATTAAGGCCAAGTTGGATGCTCCTTTGGATAATAAACATCTTTTTGAGACTGCTGCTGCTGACATGTTCAAGTCAATAAGAGAAAAGCAAAGCCATGCAGGACCTTAAATATATTGATGTCTCTCCTCTCACTAAGTTCCAGGGTCTATATTACTTACTCAAACTCTCGGAATATCGAGTACCATTCCACCAGCACCTAAGTGTCACACGTCGTCTTCAGCGAATGGCCACATCATTGCTTTATTTCCAAGGGAAAGAAATCAGCTGGCCGTTGTTTGAAATCTGCCCTTTTTCCCACTGTAGTGTGATCTCTGAGTTGGTATATTTAGTTAGGGGGGTGGGGGCAGATCGATGATGTGGCCGTTCAATGAAGAGGACGTTCAACACTTAGGTGTCGATGGAAGGGTACTCGACATTCTGACAAGTCAAGCAAGTAATATAGACCCAAGTTCCAGAGGAATTATCCTTCGAGATCTGCTTCTGTCTGCATGCAACTCCATCAGGTCTCCAAGGGCAGGAATGGTGGTAGGTGGGCCCTCTCTGCTAAGGCTTCTCAAATTTCTGTGGCCCAGAAGCCTCCTTTATCTAACAAGCCTGCTTCATTTTGACAATTCACCCCCCACCCTTCTTTTAGACCAGGTTCATTTGTCACTTCGGCTTTCTCTTTGTCTTCCAAATTGGCATCTCATCATATCAAACACTTGGGTTCTTTCCATAATCCCTCAAGGTTACTTTACAGTATGGAAGTCTCTCCTTCCTTTTTCCTCAAGCTCTTCTATAGCAACTTCCTCATTTCCCAGAGGTCCCCAGTTAACCAGGGAACAATTTAACCTTGCCCCTTCCCAAGTGGGAAGGGTTTTTATTCCAGGATATTCCTGGTTCCATGAACGGAGGTTACTTGGAGACCTATTCTGGATCTATCCCAGCTCAACACTTTCCTCAACTCCCTTCTTTTCTTGTACTACATGAACTACAATATGAACTGGCACCATCAGTCTGACAAGCCTTATCTGCAAGGCCATGTGATCTTGTCTCTCCTGACCTGATTGACTTCTTTGAATCAGTCTCCAGAGCCATGGACAAATCATAGATAAAGATGGATACAACTCAAAGGGCCTTACAGAAACAGATGTTTGGTGCCAGAGCCATGGGCTCTCTCAGCTCAAAATGTATTGTTGTCCCCTTTGGAAAAAACATGAAAAACATGTATCCATGAATTACCATATAGATGGCAGTACACTAAACACAGAAAGTGTGATAAGGGACAGGCATCCAAAAAAAAAGGAGGTGTTGTTGTGTACCTCATCCCTCATTAGACCCCCATATTATAGAATAATGCCCCATTTTTGGTGTACCTCTCAAGACATCTGCAACAACTGGAAAGGCTCACTAAAGAAGAATCAGGCCTAAAGCAGATGCACAGAGGTGATCTCTGCTTAACATACAAGGCCATGTCAAACCCAGAGCTGTTGGACATGCTACAAGGGAAAATCTTGTCAGTCACATTAAACAAAAACATGCTGGAGGGAGAGGTGACCCAGAGACTCCCAGACCTCTGAATAGATTGCCCATACATGTCAAGCAGAGTGCCTCTTTGGACCTCTTCAAGAGGAACCTGAACCTATGCTTACTCTTCAGACCCTTATTACCCCTGGCTTTCTGGTATCTTTGGATCTGAAACATGCTTACCTTCATATCCCTATTCACCCTGTTTTCAGGATGTTTTTACACTTCTCTGTGTCTTCCTTTCATTTTCAGTTCTCTGCTTTGCCCTTGGGCCTCTCTACTGCTCCAAGGGTATTCACAAAATGCCTAGATCCTATGATTTGCTTTCTGCAGGCACCGAGGCATTCATGTTTTTCCTTATCTAGATGACCTGTTGCTTCAGGCACCTTCTCCCACTCAACTGTTACAGGATCTGGAGTTCACCATCTCTCTTCTTCAAAGTCTGGGGTTCACTATCAACATCCAAAATTACATCCTGACTCCCTCTCAGGATCATGTACATCTGGGATGCAGGATTCAGACAGTGCCAATGTTGGCCTCTCTTTCATTGACAGCCTTCTTTCAGTCTCTTCTTCCTCTGATTGTCATGCCAGCTAGGTAGTTTCTTTGGGCCGTGGGATTCATGGCCTCTTCTATTCAAAAGATTCCTCTTGCCAGACTACATAAGTGGAAGCTTCAATGGTATCTCAAGTCAGTTTGGCTGCAGCATTGTCACCCTCTAGATTTCAGTGTACCTTTCCTTACCTGACTAAATAAGGAATTTGAGTGGTGGATTCAACAGTTTGCTCTAAATCCAGGCTGGCCCTTTCAGCCTCTAGTCCCTTCTCAAGAACTGTTCTCTGATCTTCCAGTAGAACAGGGTGAATTGGGATTATCCAATTCGAAGGGGTATTTCAGGGCTACACAGTTAACACTACTATGCACAGCACAAGCAGGAAAAAAGAAGTTAGGGCTTGATATAATGTTCCCACTGTGTTGTCAATCTTCATCTACTCTTGACTTCTGGGGACGGTTCTGATCCTTGGAACCGATCCGGCCGTTATGTAGCTCGCACCAGCCAAAAAAAAAAATCTCTCGAGCTACTAGTCTACCCACAATGCTCTTCTGTACATTATCTCAGAGTTTGCAGGCTTACAAAAGACGACACCATAACTCAAGCTAGAAACCATGTTCAAGGTGTATTCTAACACGAAAACCCAGGACAGCATGTCACTCCATAAGAACTCTATAGGAGGGGGCAGGTGAGGCTTATGATAAGTCATAACTTCTTTATATGATGTTGTCAATCTTCATCTATTCTTCACTTGTGGGGCAGAGTCCCAGCTACCTTAGATCCTGGGTGGCCCTATGGAAGAACGTTCCTGAGAGCCATAAAATCAAAGGAGGCTCTCCCCCTGGACACCACACCTAATTTGTAATGAGTAATAAAGGTATGCAAAGTAATCCATGTTGCAGCTGCACAAATGTCTGATATGGAAGCTTTAGAATTAAAAACAGCTGGAAAAACAGCTGAAGTCGCCATAGATCTGGTAGATAGTTCCTTCACAAGAATAGGGAGTCTTAGATTCTTTTTCATCTAAATAAAAGAAATGCAATCCCTTAACCAGCTTGATAGAGTAACCCTAGAAACAGGTTTGTCCAAGGTTGCTCTTGCAAATGATACAAATAATTGTTCTGATTAACTAAATTGCTCAATTCTGTGCAGATAAAAACGTAACTGCCTGTGCATGCCCAGAAGGTGCAAGCAGTATTGGCCTTTATTAGAAAAACTTGGAAAGAACACAGGCAAGTCTATAGATTGATTGATTGATAGTGGCCTCTGAAATCACTTTAGTAAGAAAGGACGGGTTTGCTGTGAGTGATGCTCTGTCTTTATAGAAAACTAGATAACGGGCTTTAGAACATTGACCCTGTAAATTCAGAGACTAATTTCACTAAGGTGATAGCTACACATTTTCCAAGCAAGAAACTTTAAGTCACAGGTAGCTGCAGGTTTAAACGGAGGTAATGTAAGAGACTGTAATACAAAAGTCAAGTCCCATGGCGGTAGGGGATCCTTGAATGGGGTGCTTTAAATGAATGGCGCCCTTAACAAAAACCTTACAAAGCTTGTTGGACATTTAGGGATGATCAACAAAACCATTATGGAAATTTGAAATAGCTGATAAGATAACCTTAATTGTGAAGCAGAAGCCCCTTTATCAAAGATGGTAGCTACAAGCTCAAAAATTTTCTACTGGCGCTGAAACAGGATCCAGACCATTATCACAAGCCCAGATAGAAAATCTCTTCCATTTATTATGGTAGAGATTCCTGGTGGATGGTTTATGGGATGCCAACAAAATGTTTCTTACAGGAGATGGAATGTCATTATGCCTGGTGACTAACTGAATTGCAGAAGCCAACCAGTCAGCTTGAGGGTCTGTAGACTGGGGTGCACTAGTCCCTGAGGATGGGACAGAAGGCCTAGAACTGGGTCCAGAATCCACAGGAAGTGAAGCAGATGAGGCTAAAGGAAGGGAAACCATATTTGTCGAGGCCAGTAAGGTGCAATGAGGATACTTTGCTTCTCAACCGAGCTGCTTTCTTGAAAAAAAGAGCGATCAGAGGGAATGGAGGAAAGGCATAAAGGAGACCCGGGGTCCAATCGAGGAGAACAGCATCTCTTGGAGACTCCCCCCCCGAGGGGGAATTAGGGCAAATTAGCTTCTGCACGTGTTCTTCAGGGGTGAAGCAAACAGGTTGCAACAAGGCTGGTCCCAGCAAACAAAAATCTTCTTCACCACTCTGGAGTTTAGAGACCACTCATAAGGCATGAGGACGAATCTGCTCAGTTTGTCCACAACCATGTATGAACTCCCCAGAAAGTGCAAAAAGCAGTTGGAAGTTATGGCCCACTGCCACACTCAAAGGGCTTCTCAACACAGCGGGTAGGACTTGGTTCCCCCCTATTTGTTGATGTACCAGACAATGGACATGTTGTCTGACTAAATATTTATCGTCCCTTGAGGTAAGGCAGAATGAAACGCTTGCAACACTAGAAGCACTGCCCTCAGCTCCAGAACACTGATATGCAGATTGGTCTCGGGAGGGGACCAAATGCCTTGGACTGTCTTCCCCAGATAATGCCCCCCCACCCCTCTGGGAAGCATCCATGGTCACAATGGCCTTGGGGTGAGGGGGGGACAAAGGGATGGCCTAGAAGAATCTCCTTGGACTGAATCCACCAGGACAGGTAATTTTTGCATTGGCTGGATATAAAAACTAGGTGATTCATGGGGTGGGTTAGACTAGACCATTGGTTCGCATGTAGCCATTGAAGAAGTCTCATGTGAAACCTTGCCAGTGGGACTAACATGATCGCTGCTGTCATGGAGCCCAATACTTACAGAATTTGCTGAGACGGTATTTTGCTTGAATGAAGAATAGGGTGAACCTGTGATTGTATTTTCTGCAACCTGTGATGGGGAAGCAATACCACACAAGACAGAGTGTTGAGATGAGCTCAGATTAATTCCATATCCTGAGAAGGGGTTAGTTGAAACTTTGCAAGATTGACCGTGATGCCCAACTGTTGAGATAGCTCCAGAATGAAATCTGTTGTTCTTAGAAGTAAATGCCTGGTGGAAGCAGCGAGAAGCCAGTCGTTTAGTTAAGGAAAAGTACAGTTGTGTACACTCACCATAAATGTAGATGTTCGAGTGTGTTCACTGCTGCAATCCTAACCATTGGGGGTTACCCATGCTGTGGTAACCCTCAATCAGTCCGAATACCAGAGTCAGGGTTTTGTGGGTTGGCTGCTGTCGCTTGCTGGGTGACATCAGGTCGTCCGAGCTATAAAGGAGAGCAGGTGACACCATTACCTCAGTTTTTCTTGCCTTAACCAACCAAAGAAGTCCAATGTTAATAATTAGTAGTAGTCCTGGGGTCAGAAAACCCCATAGAAATATGTGTCTCTCTAAGGAAAGCAGATATCAGGGAGAAGGAGGGAGGAAAAGCATGAATGCAGCAGTGAACACACTAGAACATCTACATTTATGGTGAGTGTACACAACTGTACTATGTTCTTTGTGTTTCACTGCTGTAGTCCTAACCATTGGGAAGATTCCCAAAGCTGAGAAGAAGGGTGAAAGGTTAATACAAACTTAAGATTGGGTGAGCATGCCCTGCAGAATTGCAGAGGCAAACTCAGCCCTAGCTTTTAAGAACAGGCTCAGATGGTAATGTTTGGTGAAGGTGTGGACTGAAGTCCATGTGGCAGCTTCCAGGATGTCCTTGGTGGGTACACCTCTAAGGAATGCTGTGGAAGTAGAGGTTCCCCTAGTGGAATGGGTTCTGATGGTCCTAGGGAGTGGTTTTCCATGCAAGAAGTAGCAAAACTGGATGCAGTGTGCTATCCATTTGGAAATGGTCTGTCTGGATATTGGTTTCTCCTGTGCCCCTGTTTTATAGCTGACAAGAGCTGGTCGGTTTTCCTGAATGTCTTTGTACGATCCAGATAAAATCTGAGCTGTCTGTTCATATCCAAAGAATGCAGTATCCTTTCCCCCTTGTTCTGAAGGTTAGGGAAGAATGTGGGCAGGTGGATGGCCTTATTGAGGGTAACATCCAAAACCACCTTTGGCATGAAGGAGGGATTGGTTCTCAGGGACAGCATGTTTGCATGGAAGATGATAAATGGCTCAATATAGCCATTAAGGCTTGAAGCTCTGACACTCTCCCGGCTGAAGTAACAGCCAGGAGAAAGGCAGTCTTCCAAGAAAGGTACTTTAGTTCTGAGGATGCAGCAGGCTCGAAGGGATCCAGAGTAAGCTTTTCCAAAACATAGTTCAGGTCCCAGGCTGGGGTGGGCTGTCTTCTGAGAGGCCTGATATTAGAGGGTCCTCTAAGAAATTGTTTGATAAGAGGGTGGGAGAACAATGGCTGTTCTGTATTCAAAGTGTGCCGAGATGACAGAGGCATGGATCTTTATGTAGGAGAAGGAGAGACCCTTATTAAGAAACTCAGCAAGATAATCTAGAATAAGAGGAATGGAGGGCAGATGTATGTCTGCCCCCTTGGACTTGCTCCAGGAGCAGAATCTTTTCCATTTTCCAGCGTAAGATTTTCTGGTGCTGGGCCTTCTGGTTTCTGTGATGCTGTCAAGGACTTGCTTGCTTAACATAGGTTCCTTGTTGGTTTTGGTAGAATAAGCCATGCTGAGAGCTTCAGTGTCTGAAGGTCTGGGTGCAGCACTGCACCCCCCCCCCCAAGACAGCAGGTGTGGTATCAGAGATAGCTTCCAGGGGGGCTGGTGAGATAGGCTGTGCAGCAATGGGTACCAATGCTGTTTGGGCCAATCTGGGGCAATAAGAATTGCTCTTGGTTTTTCCTCCCTTACCTTGATTAATACTTTTGGAATGAGAGGTAGAGGTGGGAATGCATACACAAAGAGGCTATTCCAAGGGAAGGTCCGGGCATCGACCTTCCAGGCCAGGTGATGGTACTCCCTGATGCAGAATTTCTGTACTTGGTGATTTAAATGAGAGGCAAAGAGGTCCACCTGGGGGGGGGTCCTCCATGTGTCGGTAATTTGCAGAAAAATGTCTCTGTGGATGTGCCATTCATGTGGGTCCAGCAGGTTTCGGCTTACGTGGTCTGCCAGCGTGCTGTTGATGCCCGGTAGGTATTGGGCTATGAGATGTAGTCCCATGGATGAGGCTGCTAGCCACAGGTTTATGGCTAGTCTGCACAGGAGGTAAGATTGAGTCTCTCCCTGTTTGTTGATGTACCACATGACTGTGGGGTTTTCTGTTTTTATGAGAAGAACCCCTGGTTTGAGGTAGGGTTTGAAGGATGCCAGAGAGTTTTGCACTGCTATCATTTCCTTTTGGTTGGTGTGCAAGGAAAGTATTTGTGTGCCCCAGAGACCTTGGGCGCATCTGCCTTCTAGGTGAGCACCCCAGGCTATGTCCAAAGCATCTGTACTTATTGCCTGTTCTGATGGACCGAGGGTGAATGGAAGTCCCTTGTTCAGAGCACAGGTCTGGGTCCACCAGAGGAACTCTAATCTTATGCAAGGAATTACAGGCAGGGAGGTGTCCAGAAGTTGTGAGTGTTGACACCATAGGTTCTCTTTAGGTACCACTAAATTTTCATGTGTAGTCTGGCTAGAGGTACAAGGCCATGTACCCTACAGCTTGAAGGAAACTTCCTGGCAGAAAGCTGGGTTTGGGAGCCCAGAGTGGTGAAGTATTTTGGTAGGAAACATTGTATTTTCTGGGGACAGAAAGGCCATTTGCTGTTCTGTGTCCAGTAAGGCTCCCAGAAATATGACTTTCCTGGTAAGTGCCTGTTTTGATTTCCTTTCACTGACAGTGAACCCCAGAGAGGTGAGTAGGGTTTTTACAAATGAGAGGTGCTGCAGGAGCAGTTCCTTGCAGTCTGCCTGGATGAGACAGTTGTCCAGGTAAAGGTAAATCTGTATATTGTTTTGCCTGCAAAAGGCAATGGCAGGAGCTAGACATTTGAATACCTTGGGAGCAGTAGATAAGCCAAAGGGCAAAGCAGAGAACTGAAAGTGTAGTGATCCTGCTCTGAAGCACAGGAAGTTTCTGCATGATTCCCTTATTGGGATGTGCAGGTAAGCATCCTTTAGGTCTAAGGTGACCATCCAAGCTCTGTTTGGCAGCACTGGTAGAAGCTGTTGTAAGGTAAGCATTTTGAATTTTGGGTTTACCAGGAAGGTATTGAGAAAGGATAGGTCCAGGATGGGACACCAAGTCCCCTCTTTCCTGGGAATAAGGAATAGTCTGGAATAGAATCCTTTTCCAGCTTATTCTGGAGGTACAGGATCTACTGCCCCTACGGATATTAGGTTTTGCACTTGTTTTAGTGCTTCTGCCCACTGGTTAGGATGTAGGTCTGGGTACCCTCTTGGAGGTGGTAGTTGCTGGAAATTGAATTTGTACCCCTGAGCAATGATTTTGAAGACCCATTAATCCTTTGTTATAGAGTTCTCTGCATAGAGATAGCCATCCTCCTAGCTTTTGGTGTGGTGGAGGCAGGCAGAGATGGGAAAGGTAGTCATTGAGAGTTTTTTTCCATACAGGGTTCCTTTTGAACTCCCTGCTGTAGTGTTTGCAGGGGGCCACAGTTTTGTTCTTTGCTGGTCCTGAGTTTGAGTCCTGGTGGGTCTGTCCCTACAGGTTTTGCTTTGTACCTGCCTGTTTAGCGCAGGAAAGGACCAGTGTTTAGAGGGAAAATTTCTGCTGAACCTAGGAGGTTGTACTTGAAAGAAAATCTTTAACAGTCTGCATCAGTTTTGCTTGGTCTTCCATCTTTTTAAGTATCTCTTCAGTTTTCTGTCCGAACAAGCGGTCTTTGTCAAAAGGTGCATCCATGATTTTAGCTTTGACATGATCAGGGAGAGGTTGTTCCTTCAGCCATGCATGTCTTCTAATAACAGATCCTGTCACTGCTGTCCTGCTAGAAGCTTCTAGGGCATCAAATCCACAGTGCAAGGTGTGCTTTGCCACCTGAGATGAAAATTGCAATAATTCTGCTATCTCTTTATTGTTGGCAAAATCTGGAAAAGCAGAAACTTTCTGATTCAAAAGATCCAAAGTGTGCTGTTGATATTTTAACATATGGAACTGACAGTTGAGAGCCCTTATAGTTAAAGTTGCAGAGGTATACAGTTTTTTACCCCATCTGTCCAGGGCCCTGGATTCTTTTGTCTGAGGGAGTAGGATTCTTTGCAGAGGTAGCCTTAACTCCCTTATGGCCCTGAGTAATCACCTCTGGATCTGCTATAGGATTTCTGTAGAGGAATGTAGGTGAGTCAGGTACCCTGTAATACCCATCAGGTTTTCTGGGGGCAGGTGGAAGGGTGTCAGGGGTAAGACTAGAGTCTTGATAAACATCATCTATCACCTCCAAAATGGGTGGGATAGCCAGAGGCCTGTTTTGGGGCAGGTCCAGAAACTCTCTTAGTCTTTTCTTGGATTGAGGGAAATCCTTTGATTCCCATTGGAAGTGTTCTCTGAGGGTGTGGAGGGTTTCCATAAAGGAAAAGTCCTTGAGAGGTGATGCAGAAGGAAAATAATCTTCTGCATCTGAGTCTTCATAGGCAGTAAGAGGATTTTCCTCTTCAAAAACGGAGGAGTCAGATCCCTCTGAGTCTAAATCCGATAGGACGTCTAGAGAAGGTTCCCTTCTCCTTTTGGCTCGAGTGGCCTGAAGGATGAAAGTGATGATATCCTTCGCCATTTAAGCATTCTAGTTTGAGGAGTAGTGGAATGGAGACTTTTTGCTGTTTTCTTTGGAGTAGCTCTAAGTCTGGCCTGAAGAGTATCCCTCGGTGTTGTCGGTGTGTTAGTCGGAAGAGAGGGTGAAGACCTTGAAGTGAATTCTGACGTGCAAGCAGCATCCTCGGAAGCCAGTTCTTGCGTAGTAGCACTGGACCCAACCGAGGCAGAGACAGCCGAAGGCTCGTTAGACAATGCAGTCATCTGCGGCATACAGGACTCCGAAAAGTTCTCAGTAGAGGCCTGCGTAGTAATCGAGTCAGGCATCAGGGGCTGCGAAAGCACCTCACTGAATTCCAAAGAACTGATGACCCTTTTAGCGGTGGTGTCGTTGGAAGGCTTGGCCTTATGCGGTCTGCCTGTATCCTTATCTTTACGTTTTTTCAGAAGATCTGCGGTTTGCTGACTGAAGGACACCATATCAATAATCGGAGACAAAAGATGAAAATAACTGGCTACAAACTGAGCTCGATGATGAATGGTTCTAGTGTTAAAAATGGCACAGAATTGACAGTGGGATACATCATGATCTGGGCCTAAGCAAGTGACACAATAAGAATGGAAGTCTCAATGTGGTATTTGCTTTCCACAGGCAAGGCAGTTATTGACTTTTTCGGACATCAGTTAGTGCAAGAAAAAGGAAGGATCCCCAACGGGGTACTTAGCTTTAGACATTTTCAGCTGAAGTTTGAAATCTGGAAACAGCCGACCGGCACTGTTGTGAATTGCTTCTGCTACGGGCTCCACAGCAAGAAAGACTGAGGTAATGGCATTGCCTGCTCTCCTTTTCAGCTCAGACAACCTGACGTCACCCAGCAAGTGACAGCAGCCAATGCACAAAACCCTGATTCAGGTATTCAGACTGACTGAGGGCTACCACAGCATGGATAACCCCCAATGGTTAGGACTGCAGCAGTGAAACACGAAGAACATCACCCGGAATCTGTGCAGCCTCAAATGTGCTGTGACCACTGCTATGCATTTGAACACCCTGGAGGCTGTGGTGAGACCAAAGGGTAGCACTCTAAATTGGTAAAGACTTGTCTCCTAGCCGACTTGTCTCCTAGCCAGAAGCAGAGAAACATTCTTGAGCATTTGTCCATCTTTACATGGTAATATGAGTCTTGAAAGTTGATAGAGCACATCCAATTGCTTTCATCTAAGAAGGGAAATACAGATTGAACAGTGACTGTCCAGAACTTTGACAGTTGGACAACTTTGTTTAGAATGCTGAGATCCAAAAATGGACTCCAGTATCCTGTCTTCTTCAACACTAAAAAGAATCTTAATTGGTCTGTTGAGACTTCTTGGACGACTCCTTCTAGCAGCTTTTGTATTTCTAATGCTGCTTGATCCTTCTGAATGGGTGGAACATCAGGGTGTTTTGCTAAGGTTCTCAGGTAAAAAGAGAAGAGGATTAAATAACCTCTGGAAATAATCCTTAGCACCCAGGGATCGGTAGTTATGCATCGCCAGGCAGTTGTGTGCAAGGAGAATCTTCCCCCAACTTCATCCAGAGGCAAGCAATTGGGCCCCTTTCATGAGCGCTGGTAGGGTTGACCAGAGGAGGACTTCCTGGAACCCTGATTCTTCGGACCACCCCTACCTCTGGGATGGCATCTTCCATTGCAACTCCCTCCTCTGCCCCGAGGGCAGTCCGTATCATGTGCGTCCTGGAAAGGCTTTTGAGACTTCCAGAACCACATTTTGCCACTCCTTTGATTCCTGCTGTAGGATTCGTTGAGGAGTGGAAAAATGTACACCCATAGCAGACAGTCTTTCCATCCTTTTCACACCTGGACAGAGTTCCTTCAACTTTAGGTCCAAACAATGAGGATCCGTCAAAGGGAACATTGAAGAAGGAAGACTTGAATGGTTCAGCAAACTCGCACAGGCGCATCCAAGTGTGCTGTCGAACAGCAACACCTGAACCTCCTGACCGGTCACCCCTTCAGCTGCATGCGCAATGAGCCTCATGGACAAATTTGAAAAAGTCTCCAGGGTAACTAACTGGAAGGCCAACTTTTCTTGGACCCCCTCGGCCACTACTCCCACCAGGGTATCTGACAGCTCCTTGACCAGATCCCTCTGAAGTATTGTAAAGTGGGCCAAAAGTTCAATGACCTGATGGAGAAGACTGATGATGCAGAGACTCACTTCCCAAATCTGTCCACTGCCGTGGACTCTCGATTAGGGGGATGTACAGTAGAACTTTCCTCAGCTAGTTCTTTTTTGGTGACAGCCACTACCACCATGGCATCAACTACTAAGCCCTTTGCCCAATGTGGATGGTCCTAGGGAGTAGAAAGTATTTTGTCAGGTCTCCAGGGGACAGGTTCTACAGAGTCAGAAGCCTTCCAAGTCTGCTGAGTGATCCAATTTAATTAGCGGGCGGGGTCACCCAGGAGGTAGACAGGCAAGCACCAAAGGCCTGCAAGTAACATGGATTCCTCAGAGGAAGGTCCTTTGTGCTTCCAATTACCCCTCTATTTTAGGATCTCAAGAATGTCTCAGAAGGAGAAGCCTTTGGAGGGTGACCATGGGGAACCCTCCCCCTCATCGAAATCTGTGTCCTCTGTGACAGATTCTTTGGGAGAATCAAGGTGTTTCATTTTACATGATCTCTTCTGAGGTGGTTTTTCAGTGGGAGTGTTTGAGGAGGACTTTGAAGAGGGTACACCTTTAATAGGCAAGCACTGCGACCTTGGAGCCCGCTGTCCAGGTATAGAAGTTGGTGGTAGAACCGATAAACCTGGGGTCAAAGGGTGAGACTCCAGTAACACAGGAGCCACCTGAGATGAGGCAGTGGTCAAGGCTCTTTCCATGGCTTGAAAGGCAGGAGCCCCTGAGGAGGAATGGGAGTCTGGAACAGAGACAGACAGTCTTGGAACCAGGGTCACACCCTGCCCTGAGTGACCCACCTGACAAACCAGAACAGACAAAGGGTCCTCTGTCGCACAGCCCAATGAGGCAAGGCCAGCTCCATAGAAAAAAAAAATCGGAGCAGATTCAACCCCCTCGGGCCAAACAGTGAAGACACAGTCCCGGGGACCTGTCAGTCTAGAAGGCACCAAAGGCGTCAGAGCTGTACCTGGTGAAGACAAAATGGTTGTCGGTGCCGAAGTTATTGGAACCTGTGAAGTAGGAGTAGAAAGCTCTAAAGCCTGTGAAGAGGTCATAGGAGAGAAAACCATTGCACCAGAAGGGAGAGGGGGCTGAGAAAATGAGGTAAGACTTCTGGTTGTCAGGATCTGATCCACCAACTTTACTATATCAACTTCAGAAAGACTTCTGGTGGAGTGAATGGACAATCCAGAAGGAGACTCAGGTCTCTCTAGAAAAGGGCTAGGGAACTGTCCAAATTAGTGGTCAGTGGAGGGGAAATAAGTGGTCATGGGCTGAGTAGAAATATCAGTCTTCGGCACTATCTGCGGGGCAGTGGAAGATATCGATACCGACATGACAGCAGTGACAATCAGTGCCAGTGTCGGAACCACAGGCAAAATGGAAGCAGTAGGAGTTGTAGTTTGAGTGGGCATTGTGGTCGGTGTCAATGGCACTGGTAAGGGTAATGGTGACGAAGATTCAGTCTGTTCTGAAAGCTTCAGAACCTTAGATTTTTGTTTCAAAGAGGAACCTGCAGATGCATGCTTATGCTTTTTTAACAGTCAGTGCCGCGGGAGATGGCACTGAACAGGAAGTTTTGGAACTAAAGGCCAAAGGAGACTGGTCGACCTTGGACAAAGCTTCTTCGAAAGGGGCCTTAAGAAGCCCTTTGAGAATAAGCTTATTCCTACATTCTACCAATACTCTATTACTGAAACCTTGGCAGACTGTACAGTCAGTACTTCAGTGCGATACACCCAAACAATAAACACAAGTAATCATGGCCAGAAGAGTTTGACATTTGCCTGCCACACTCTTTACATTGTTTGAAACAAGTAGTGGAGCTTCTGGATTTATCTGCCATCACCTTAAATAAAAAACAAGAGAGGCAGAAACAAAAGAGGATAAAAGCCAACAAACAGTCACATCTCAAAGAAAAGCACTACCAGCAATGGTAGAAAGATTACCTAAAAGTGTGTGTGTGTGTGTGGGGGGGGGGGGACTACCAATGATGATAGTGGAAATTGCTAACGGTAAAGGAAAAGTAACAAACACACTCACACTAAGAGGTAGACCAGAAAATTAAGAATTCTAAAGATTTTAGAGATTAATACCAGAAACCAAGGTAGAAAAAAGGGACAAAAATAAAAAGTTTTACTTAGCTGTGAGAAAGGAGTCGGCTGAAAAGTCTTGCTGTAAGAGTGGCAAACTAGATCTGGGGTAATGTAGAGAGGGACATTGTGGGTAGACTAACAGCTAGAGAGATTTTTTTGGCTGATGCGAGGTAAATATCAGCCAGATCGATTCCGAGGATCGGAACCATAACCACAAGTCAAGAACAGATGAAGACTGACAACATCAGATCAATAATTCAAAGTGGAAAGGGCTGATAATGAAACAGGGGGAAAGCTCAAGAAAAAAGGAGAGTCAACAATTTTGGATGCAGGCCTTTAAGGAAAATAACAATAATCATACAGAATATTATATCCAGAAAGTATTCTAAGAACTAAACTAAGACCTGAATGGAGAAATGAGATTCTGATGATAGGGGTGACTGCAATTAGGGATACAGACAAGAGGGGGCTGCAATTTATTGCAGAAAACTGACAAAGGAACCTAGGTATTGGGAGCAAATAACTAGAGAGGAAAATATGAAAGAATGGGAAGACACCAAGAATTTATTTGGACTGCAGGTTAGAAATTGCCTTCTGTTATCAGGGATTGAGATCAGAGTTTACATAGATATTATTATACCTCAAGTAGACTCCAGAGAATTTTTCCTCAGGCAGACAGCAAATGTTGGAGGTGTGAAGGTTAAGAAAAAGGTAATTGGGAGCATGTTTTCTGGGAGTACGGTGAGTTGGTAGACTTTAGACACTCCCTGCAGGATGCACTGTCTGAGATGCTGGGTGGGCAGATTGGTCTGACGAGGGAGATCATTTTTCTGAGTTATGATACAGAATTGGAATTGCCTAGACATGGTAAGGTCTTGCTGTGTCTAATAATGGTGGCTGCCAAAAAAGCAATTACTAGAAAGTGGAAATCAAAATGTAAACCAACGATACTGGAAGTAGTGAATATGGTAACAGAAATAAAACAACTGAAATTAAGATCATTAGAAAGGGGGAGCAGCAAACTATATAGGAAAAATGGAATTGTGGGAACAATGCATACAAGGGTGGAATGAAGTTTAAAAGGTAGGACTTAAATGAGCTATGTAATGTTTGAGTGAGAAAAATTGGGTAGATTACAAGTGATGCATAAATGTTTGCAACTTGTCAATATGGTTTGTGATGTAAAATACTTGCAACTAGGATTGTGTAGATGTGGTTTGTTTTCATTTATATAAATGTATGATTGCCTATGTCATAAGTGATGGTTTAATAAAGATGTTTCTCTTTTAAAAAAGGCAGGAATTGAATAATTAATGTAATACTGCTTAGGTTATATGATATATGGCAATATATGTGACGTATAATGTTTCTTATGTTATTATAGTTTGATTACTTTTATATGAATGTATATTTGCCTTTGTCACGTGATAATTCAATAAAGGTGTTTGGGGAAAAAAAAAGAACTGTTCACCTATGTCTCAGACATGGGGTAGGGGATTCTTTAGGTCACCTGGAAGTTCAGGGTCTCTGTTCTCCCCATCAGAAGTCAGACCATATCAACATCAAGGAGATGAAAGCTTTGATTATCGCCCTTCAACCTTTTCACCCCATGTTCTCTCCAGGCCCCTTGAAGGAGTACACAGACAACACCACAGTGATAGAGTAAGTCAACAAGCAGAGATGCACAAAATCTTACTTGCTCTTCAGGATGCCTCTTCAGGCTTGGGAGGTGGCCCTCAGTTATCAGTTAATTTTTCAGGCAATATATATTCCTTCAGAGCACAATCTAGTGGTAGACTCTCTGAGCAGGTCTAAAACACAGGCTCATGAATGGATGCTTCACAGAGACATGTTTCTAGACATTGTCCACCAGTAGGGTATTCCTCAGGAAGATCTTTTTGCCTCCCCTTTGATTAGGCAGCTTCTTCTCTTCTTTTCCAGACTGCCATGCCATCTGGCATGGAAGACTGACCCCCTTTCTTTTCCTTAGAAGGGGATGTTTCTTTATGCCTTTCCTCCTCTTCCTCTTCTTCCAAGAGTCCCACAGAAGACTCTGCTGGACTCCCCAAATATCTTGCTAGTGACTCCCTTTTGGCCAAGACAGCACTGGCTCCCCCTCTTAATGCATCTCTGGCCAGGGGCAATCACCACAAGTTACCTCACTGGTTGGATCTCCTCAAAAAGGACAAGGTGACATCCATTCTCACTTGTCCACTCTTCAACTAGCACTGTGGGATGATAGGGTTTTGATCTCTTTCAGGCATCTCTTTTCTGAGGACATACCCAAGGAAACCCTCAACCAGGAAATCTTACATGTCCAAATGGAAAAGACGGTCTGGTGCCATGCTCGTAAATTAGGACTCTTTTTCAGTGTGGGTCCCTCTGGTCAGCTCTTATTTGTATGGGTTGCTCCAGTTTGGCCTGGTCTATTCTCATGTGAAGGCCTATTTGTCAGCCATTTCTGCTTGTCTGCCCTTGAATCCTCCCTTTGGCTCAAACATTTTCTTAAAGGTGTCCTGGATATTAGGCCTCCAAGGAAACATATTCCTCCTCCTTGGGACTTTAATTTTCTTTTGGAAAAATTGACTCTGGTCCTTTTTCAGCCTGCAGATTCTGCTGCTTTGCAACACTGTACCCAGAAAACTGTTTAGTTGCTGGCTTTTACTTCTGCTCAATGGGTTTCTGAGCACCAAGCCCATATGGCCATTCTTCTTTTTTTGGTTTTCACAGGGACAGGGTATCCCTTCTTTTATGCCCAAGGTAGTAAATGAGTTCTCCTTCAATTAGTTGGTACAACTCTCTTCCTTTTCCCCTTCTCCTCTGTCTGCTAGTGACAGGGTCCTGTATACCTTGGATTTGCACAGACAACTCAGAAACTATTTGGATAAAACTAAGGCCATTCATTAGTCTGACCAGCTTTCTGTTTCCTTTCAACCCAGAACTCTGGGTTTGGCTGTTTCTAAGCAATCTCCTCCTGGATATCTAAGGCCATTTCCTTTTATTACACTTTTCATGGCAAACCTCTGTTCATTCCTCTTGGGCTGTTGCCCCTTCGGGTGTCTTGCTCAAATGGTTGGACACCAATTTGATCCTTGAAGCTGCTACTTGGTCTTCATTGCATACCTTTACTATGTATTACAAGTTGGACATAGTTTCTACAGACACAGCAGGTTTTGCTGAAACCATTTTATCTGGGTTTGTTGAAGGCTCTTCTCAGCCTTCCACCACCCATTCTGTTTCTTCAATTTTTTTACTCTCCCTTCTATTTAGGATACTGCAGCTGTGCAGTTGTGTAAAATCTTAACAAAATAGTAGATGTCCCTCTATCCAATGTTGCAGTACTTGCTCCTACCCTCCAATCCCCTCTTGCTTGTTTTAGATTCCCTTCTAGATGAGGGTTTCCCCTTTTCCTTCTACATTTTTTTCCTTCCAGATGTGCATGTGCTCCTTTGTCCTATGGACACTGATCACTTTTGGAGCAACTGAATTCTGGGTAGCTGTGTCCATACTTAACTTTGATGCCCTATCTTCTGTGCAGGGAGCATAAGGGTGAGCGCATACAATATCATTAAGCCTTTGTACACTGGCCAAGTGTCAGGCTGTCCTGGCCAGAAAATACCTTCTGTTTAGGATACTGCAACAGTGAAGAAAAGGACATCTACTGTTCTGGTATGATTTTACAGAACTGTACTTTATTTAGAGTGACTGACAAAGGTTAAAGTATTGCAGAATAGTGGAATCTCCCAGAACAAGAAGAGGAGCAATTTCAGACTGCTAAACAGAAAAAATAAGTTATGTACTCACCATAACGTTCCATCTGAGTTGTTCTACTTCATTTGTCTTCAACCTGTGGGTACCAGATCCGAGCCGGCAAATTCACTAGCATCTGCTCCGAGCTCCTCCCTTTACCCATAATACACCACCACTACCTTCCATCCCCCAGATCGAGTTTGCTGCAACTTGCACTGAGAACCCAACCTGAAAAAACACCTTACACATACATAAAACCAGCAAAAAAAAACTGTCCATACGGTAAGGCCAGGGGGCAGGTGGGAGGGATGGTTGAAAACAAATGAAGTAAAAATACTCAGATGGAACATTATGGTGAGTACATAACTTCGTTATCTGAAGTAGTTTACTTCATTTGATATTCAACCTGCGGGACAGAGTCCCCAGCTACTAAAATACCTGGGTGGCTCTCAAAGAAGGACATTCCGGAGCACCGCGGAACCAAAGGATGCTCTCCTTCTATATATCAAATCCAATTTGTAGTGAAAAATAAACGTATGAGATGAGGGCCAAGTAGCCGCAGAACAAATATCATCCAGCGAGACTCTCGACCAAAAGGCTGCAGAAGTAGCCATGGACCTAGTCGAATGATCTTTCACCTGACCCGGAGGAGACAAACATTTATCCTTATAGATCCGAAGGATACACAAGGAGATCCACCTAGCGATGGTGACCTGGGAGATAGGTTTACCCAAAAAGGGTTTAGAGATGGACACAAACTATTGATGAGATTTTCGAAAGGTTCTAGTCCTGTGTAAATAGAATCGTAATTGCCTATGACCATCCAACAAGTGAATTCTGTATTCCATTTTGTTAGCAAAATTTGAAAAGAAAACATGTAAACTGATGGTTTGATTGATGCTAATCTGTGATGCTACTTTTGGGAGAAAGGAAGGATTGGAACAAAGGGAAACCCTGGCCTTATGGAAAATCAAGTATGGAACTTTAACAGACAACGCTTGCAGTTCTGAAACCCTCTTAGCAGAGGTGATAGCCACTAGAAACAATGTTTTCCAAGACAAAAAAGATCTGTGGTTGCTGCAGGTTCAAATGGCAGAGTGACCAACACTTGAAGAACCACAGTAAGGTCCTATCAGGGAATAGGATCTTTGACTGGAGGACATAATAGAAAGGTACCTTTAATAAAAACTTTACACAGTCTTGAAGAGGCTAGAGAAGCAAACTTTTCCCTTTTGGGGGGCCCATTTTTTTGGGGG